>NC_135955.1:67176114-67476139 GCF_053455715.1 Rhinoraja longicauda | reverse complement strand
AACATGTGTAAAATGGACCCCGAATGATCCTCCATTGATAGGCAAAAATGTCAACAAGCCAATCAGTTTTAACTTGGAATGCAATTGAATGACTTGCTTTTATGTAGTCAGTAGGATTAAACATTTTTCATCCTGAACTGAGAATATTAATCCACCACCTACTCCCCCACACTGCCACAAGAGCTAACAGCAGCTTTTTTGTAATATTATCAGTGAATGGCATGTTATAATGCAACTTTTGAATTCCCCTCACATGTCAGTGTCATTTGTGAAGTGAGCTAACAGACAGCATTGTTGTTTTTGACATAAATATTTCCACGCATTTCATTCCCAAGTGCATAGAGACATGAAAGGCATCTACCTCCTCCCCTGATCTTCCCGCAGGTCAAATAACCAATTTACAGGAAATGAAGGCTGGCGCGGTGCTGCTGTGCTGTGGGACTGACTCCCACATTACAAGAGAATGAAGGCCATTTATTCTGGTATTGCATAAAATAAGCTTGCTCTTAAATTTGGTCAAGTTGAAGTGTTTTTTTGCTTTTGGAGAATGATGTCAAAGAAAGAGAAAAATTCAGCTGCCCATTTGGAAACATAAAGGTAATTAATGATCCCCTCTCCCCTTTTCACTTTGAGACAGCCAGCAGGATGACAAAATTTGGGAGCAAAGTCATGTTTCCACTACTGTCCCGAATGATAAATGAAAGAACTAGCAGCAGTTCAGCAATCATTAGTTCATTACACATGTGGGCAGCTCTTTGGCCACTACTCTGGTCGTGCACATGTTTCTCAGACAGGATGTTGAAATGATACCCCAGAGAAATGAAGATTGATGCTAGTCTAATGCTGAGGATGTTGTCATCATTTGGATGAGATATGACACTGAGTCCCTGCCTCGCTTTTAGGTGGCAGGGACTTGGAAAAAAATGCAAACCGTTATTTTAAGAAAGAGTGGTGGAGCAAACCTTCGTGTCCTGTCCAATGTGTATCTCTAAACAGAGATAATATTTATCTGATCATTATCACCTTCTTGCTTGTGTGAAATTGCTCTGGTATATTTTGAAAAGCATGTGAAAGATGATCCAGAAATTCATTCCTTCCTACTTTTTTCTATGTTAGCCGGAAAAGAAAAAGAGGCAGAAAAGATAAAGCAGAAAGTTGCTTTGACTGCTGCTGAAGGTGACATGTTCTGTGATGAAAGATAATGGCAGCTGAGCCTGAGGTACCATTTGAAATTGGAGCCTCGCAGCTTGGTGGATGTGGATGATCCATCTGACCGGTTTACAAACAGGCTCCCTTCCATCAGATATGACTTCAACTAAATCCAGTGAATACAAACCTATTTAAAGGTGTCTCATGAAGCAAAAAAGAACCTGAAACATCACCCATTGCTTCTCTCCAGACATGCTGCCTGTCCCATTGAGTTATTCCAGCATTTTCAGTGTATAACCAGCATCTGCAGTTCTTTCCTACATATTTACAGGTAACCATCCTAATTTTATATTTGCTTTCCAAATGTTAAGCAAATTAACATTCTAAATCGTATCTCTTTGAGGTTTTCAATATTGTGAACTCTGGTAACTGTTTAATCATCAATGGCTTTCCATTAAATTTAGAAATCAAGCTGGTTATTCACGTTCATTTTATCATATTCTAAAAACATAGAAGATGCAATAGAAGTGTGTATTTCTTTACTTTTATTAATGTTTGATCAAAATATCATTATGCACAAAAGATATCTTTGTCAACCAAAAATATCTGGAATGAAATACCACCCCTTCATTATCACTTTTTAAATCAGTTTTCAGCACATGGTTTATGTATAATATCCACTGTTGAATCGGACCATTACACATGTACATACAAATGACATTCATTAGCATTAAGAATGCAAACATTTATAATAAAGTCCATCCGTAAACATTCCTTTTTAACAGTTGCTGCCATTCACCATGTAGTCAGTGTCTCTGGGCAGATTATATGGCCGCAGATTTTTTTAATAATAAACTTTTTATCGAAATGCTACAGGGAGAGATTGGATAGACTTGGACAGTTTTCTCTGGAACGTCGGAGGTTGAGGGGAGACTTGATAGAGGTATATAAAATTATGAGAGGCATAGATAGAGTAAACAGTCAGAACAATTTTCCCAGGTTGGAAATAGGTATAAGGTGAGAGGAGGAAAGTTTAATGGAGATGTGTGGGGCAAGTATTTTTACACAGAGAGTAGTGGGGGCTTGGAACACATTGCCACAGGTGGTGGTGGAGGCAGGTAGTGGAGTTTAAGAGACTTTAAGATAGGCAGATGTAAGTGCAGGGAATAGAGAGATATGGATCATGTATAGGCAGATGAGATCAGTTTAACTCTTCATCATGCTCGGCACAAACATTGTGGGCTGACGAACCTATTCTTGTGCTGTACTGTTCCATGTTCTAAAGTCAATAGCCTTTCAGTTTTTCCTGAACAAATCCTATTTTTACAAAATATTTAAATCTGTTACAGGTTAACCTTCACGACAAAAAAAATTACATAATTGATGGTGACAACTAGGTAAGGTGAAGCATTTATAATAACGTCCACTATTCAAAAGATACACAAAGGAAACTGCAATGCATGTTGATAAATAACAAAGATTGATATCCGTGAATGGGTCTGGCAGGTAATTGTTTCCTCAGAATTGATTCCATCTCATGTTACAGTTTGCAGTTTAGTTAAGCTTAGTTTGGTTTAGTTTAGAGATGCAGTGCGGAAACAGGCCCTTCGGCCCATCTAGTCCACACCGACCAGCAATCCCCGCACATTAACACTACCCTACTCACATTAGAGACTATTTTTACACTATATCAAGCCAATTAACCTACACACCTGTATGGCTTTGGAGTGTGGGAGGAAACCGAAGATCTCAGGGAAAACCCATGTGGTCACGGGGAGAATGTACAAACTCTGAACAGACTTCAGTTGGAATCGAACCCGGGTCTCAGGCGCTGCAAGCACTGAAAGGCAGCAACTCCACCGCTGCACCACCGTGCTGCCTGAGGTTGCTGGTTTGTTAGTGCATATCCAACAATGATCAACCTTTGTGAACTGATTCGGTTGTATGGTAGTTCAATTAAGGCCTTAAGCTCACAAAGTAATACCAACTTACATCTCTCCTACCCAATTAAAATTATTTCCATAACTCTTCTAATAATTTTAGACAGCTCAGTATGAAGAAGGGTCTCAACCCGAAATGTCCCTCAGTCTGAAGAAGGGTCTCGACACAAAATGTCACCCATTCCTTCTATCCAGAAATGCTGCCTGTCCCGCTGAGTTACTCCAGCATATTGTGTCTATCTTTGGTGTAAATCAGCATCTACAGTTGCTACCTATACACATTATTGTGGCACACTCGGAAACACGCCAACTTTAAGATGAAAGGACTGATAGGAAGCAACTCAAACTTGATCAGAGACACACTTTGGCACATTGTAGAAACAAGTGACTGGCAGGTGCTTATTTACCAAGGAAAGGGACAAGATGCTGGAGTCATTCAGCGGGTCAGGCAACATGCCTGGAGTACAATGATAAGTGATGTTGTTGGGTCGAGCCCCTTCAAACTGATAGCAGGGGTGGGGGGAAAGAAAGCTAGTAAAGCTAGAAGTACTCCAGCATTATTGTGTCACACTTTGACACATTGTTGGACAGATATAATGATATCAAAATGCAAAGTGCTGGAGGAACTCGACGGGTTCAGCAAATCTGGGGAGCAAATGGAAAGGTGTTGTTTCATGTTGGATCCTTCTACAGTGTTGGATCAGTTTGAAGAAGAGTTCCAACCTGAAGCCTCGCCCGTCCATTCCTTCCACACATGCTGTCTGACCTTCGAAGATCCTCCACCACTTTGTGTTTTGTTCAAGATTTCAGCATTTGTTGTCTCTTGTATCTCCAGGTGCAATAATGTGTTTGGTGACAGCTGCACCAGCATAACAAGGAGCAATGCAATAATCATAATCATAATAGTACTTTACTAGCCAAGTATGTTTTGCATAATATGAGGAATTTGATTTGCCATGCAGTCGTACCAATAAAGAGCAACAAGACACCCAAATAAATTTTTAACATGAACATCCACCACAGCGACTCCCCCACATTCCTCACTGCGATGGAAGGCAAAAAAAGTTCAATCTTCTTCCCTTCTTTGTTCTCCCGTGGTTGTGGTCGTTGTCGGGGCGATCTTGGCTCGCGCAGCCGGCGGTCGAGTCCTCCGCATCGGGGAGATCAATCTCCCGCATCGGGGGGATCTCAGCTTCCCCGCACTGGGCGATTGGACCACGGGTCCGGGCTGGTCGAAACTTCTGCGACTTGGAGCTTCCCGGCATTAGTCTCCCACCGAGACTGCAAGCTCCCCAATGGTGAAATCCGCAGGCCGCAGTTGGAGCGTCGATCTCAGGCAGGGGATCGCAGGCTTCGATGGTAAGTCCACGGCCTCGCGGTGGGGCTCAAAGTCAGTCTCGAGTAAGGCCACCAGCTCCATGATGTTAGGCCGCAGAGCGACCAGAGATATGATCTGGAAAACAATTGCATCTCCGGCAAGGTAAGAGATTGAAAAAAGTTTCCCCCTCCCCCCTCCCCCATCCCTCACATAAAACAAACCAGAGAACATTAACACATACTTTTTAAAACACACTAAAATAACAAAAAAGACGAAAAGACAGACATACTGTTGGCGAGGTTGCCATCGGTGACGGCGATGAAGAAATTCACATCGGAATCAGTCCTGGCTCATATGCTCCAAATACTCAGGTTGGGAAAACACCAGTGTGCTCATGAAAATTAACTGAAGTCAGTCACGCTCCACTAATCGTGGCTCTGCCTAAGTATGACAAAATAATCTGTCAATGAGGGCATTACAAAATCATACTAAATCAATCTATAAGATTATGAGCAAAATCTGCTATCCGTTTCACAAAATGTACATGTGGAGTTATCAGGATCAAATGTATTAATGAATTAGACCTCTCTCACGTCACCATGCAAATGAATGTAAGCAATGGAGCTCAGCAGTACCTGGCTGCCTGTACACCATAAAGCTCTACTCAATAACAAGATGACCCTTTGCAGTGACCTCTTGATTTTTAGTTTAGTTTAGATACAGTTCGGAAACAGGCCCTTCCAGACCTTTTCCGAAGAAACAGGCCCTTCAGACCGAGTCTGAGCCGACCTACGATCTCCGTACACTAGCACTATCCTACACACTAGGGACAATTTACAATTCTTACCAAAACCAATTAACCTACAAGCCCATATGTCTTTAGAATGTGGGAGAAAACCGAAGCTCCCGCAGTCACGGGGAGAACATACTAACTCCATGCAGACAGCACCCGTAGTCAGGATCGAACCTGTAAGGCAGCAATTCTACCGCTGCGCCACCGTGCCGTGACATCTTGCTCGAAGATTATCCATGCCACGATGGTTAAAATTATACAAGTAATGCTTGTGCTTTCAAAATGATCTGCGAATTGCCACGAACACAAAAATTAACCTAGTTTTAGATGAGGTGTTCGGGAGTATATGAGCCCGAAGGAGCTAGAAAATGCTTCAGAAGTATAGTGGTACAAAGTAGATGGATCCTCAGGGACACAACATAGATCCAAAAGGACAAATGCCCTCCATTTGTACAGTGACAGGACTGAGATACAACAAGATGCCAGCTCTGTGTAAAAGCAAATGTTCTTATTTGAATCCTGCACCATCCCCCTGTTGTCTTGCTAATTCTTTCCTTTCAGATACTCATCCAGCTCCCTTTTAAATATCACAATAGAATCTCTCTTCCCTGCTTCCCCGGCAATCCATTGGACACCCAAACCATTCACTGTGAAAAACATTTTTTTCTCACGTGACTTCTGGTTGTTTTGTTGCTCAATTACACTCTGAATCCCCTTGGCCTTGAATTCTTTGTCAATGCGAGTAATTTCTCTTCATCAACTCTGCCTGCATTCTTCATGATTTTAAAATATCACAATCGGATCACGTCACAACCTTTTCAGTTGCAGGGAACACAGTCCCAGCTTCTCAGATTATCCACATAACGCTATAGGTGTTCATTTGTCATCTGCACTGGACATGAACTGAAACAATGAAAGTCTTGCTTGCTGCAGCTTTACAGGTACATCAGATACAAAAAAAACAACTTTAAATGTACAATAAATTATCACTTATTCTAAGTAAACCAGACCATGGCAGTGCAAAAGTCCAAAGTGCATTAACCATCCACATTAATGTAAAATCTGTAGTGATTTTTGTTAGAAACATAGAAAATAGGTGCAGGAGGTTCGAGCCAGCACCACCATTCATTGTGCTCATGGCTGATCACCTACAATCAGTAACCTGTGCCTGCCTTCTCCCCATATCCCTTGATTCCACTAGCCCCTAGAGCTATATCTAACTCTCTTTTAAATTCATCCAGTGAATTGGCCTCCACTGCCTTCTGTGGCAGAGAATTCCACAAATTCACAACTCTGGGTGAAAATGTTTCTTCTCACCTCAGTTGTAAATGGCTTCCCCTTTATTCTTAGACTGTGTCCCCTGGTTCTGGACTCCCCCAACATTGGGAACAATTCTGGTAGAGTTATGGTTAGGCTTCGGTAGGGTTGTGGTTAGGGTTGAAGAACTTAAGGACAAAAAGGCTAGTTGAAGAACTTAAGCACAAATAGCTGGAGCTTTAAACCAGCACCTGCAGTTCCTTCCAACACATGGTTCAAGAACTTAATGAGTGATGGAAAGAAGCTGTTCTTGAACCTGGAGGGAATGCTTCTCAGGCTCCGATACTTTCATGGGTACAGAGAGAGTAGAGAAGGGGACTGAGCATGGAGCCCTGCTTATACTTCATTTGAAGTCCTCATCCCCTTACATGGAGAGTAAGATGCTATTCAGTGGAGTTTGAAAGTCATCAAGTGATGAGTCATCAAACCACAATTGCATCAATCACCTGATCCTGAATAACAATCATTATTAGCAAATTTAGATAATTCTTCTTGAGCCCTTCAGATATTATCAAAAACACTTATGCCCCCATTCCTCACTAAGTTTTAGTGTTTCACACTCTCTGGACTCACTCATGTCCATTGACTCCACTTCACCAACTAACCAATTTTCATCATCTTTATCATCTTGTTTGAACTCTTTCACAGGCCTGCTGCGGCCTCTCTCTGTTTTCCATTTGTACAATCTTTCCTTCCTAAGTGCTTGCTACTTTGCTCCAGGATGTGCATGAGCTTGCACCAAAGCCCTGTTCACGACTACCTCCATGCCAACCAGCCAGTACTGACAACAGTTTTGCAACTCCCATCCTTGCTTTCAAAACCCTCCATATCCTTGCTCCTCCCTATCTCAATTATCTTGTCCAGCAGTTTGGCTTCCCAAGATATCTGTTCTCTTCACATTTAGTGTTTCTGCTTATCCACGAACTTATAACCATTTTAAATATAGTGGCTATGCCCACAGCTGCCTTAGGCACTAGTTTAATTTAGTTTAGTTTAAAGGTACACTGTGGAAACAGGCCCTTCGGCCCACTGGGTCCATGCCGACCATTGATCACCTGTACACTGGTTCTATATTATACGACTTTCATATCCTACACTCTCGGGCCAATTAAACTACAAACCTGCACGGCTTTGGAATGTGGGAGGGAACTGCAGCTCCTTGAGAAAACGCAAGTGCTCACAGGGAAAACCTACAAACTCCACAAAGACAGCACCCATAGTCAGGATTGAACCCTGGTCTCTGGGTTGTGAGGCAGGGCTCTATTGCTGCGCATATACCAACCAAGTTAGAAAAATTCCTGCTCTCCACCTCGATTTTCAGCCTGAAGAAGGGTTCCGAATCGAAATGACCCCTTTTCGTTTTCTCCACAAATGCTGCCTGACCCAATGGGTTACTCCAGCATTTTGTGTCTCTCCTAGAAAAACTTCGTTTGCTTTCCTCCCTGTTGACCATTTCCTTCACATATACTTTGTGAGTTGACGTCAAATACCATTAGATATTAAAACATAATTTTATTACCTTCTGTGGATGAATTATACATTTATCGTCCTCAACATCCCAAATTTAGGGTAGTTGAAAAGGAAGTCATAGGGGAAAGAAGCAAACAGGCCATGGAGGTCTCCATTTGAGTGCTGTACTTCATTCATGTACTTCATTCACTATTAAGTCAAATTTTAAAGCCCTTCAGCCAAAGCAATGCAGATAAATCAACAATTAACAATGGCAAAATGCTGAAAGTATTCTTAATCTGCATCAGAAAGGCATCAATTGAGTTAATTATATATTTGTGCATTTTGGAAATTCTTCTCATTGTTCCTTCACAAATTAATGTGAATTATGTTAAATAAATACCTGACCTTGTTTAATTTACTCTGCAAAGTATTCAAATTATACATATTTATGATGGTACATGAAAATATGATTTGTTCAGGGAAGCAATGAAAATGGTTTACAATAGGGGGAAAACAGAGCAGGCATCATCATGAATCTTGGAAGAATATTTATTGTTACAGCCTTTTCACATTAAAGCAGAAATATTTATTTAAATGATGTTTCTCTTTGCTTTCTCACTGCTTTTACTGTCTCTGTTCCATCCATTATTTCCCAAAGCGCTCAAGGGCAAACAAACGAACCTTAGACTCCAATACCAATGTTAGTCCTTTGTTCATAGAATCAGGAGGCTCCATTCTAACTAGCAGCAACCCACCACCCTATTCAAATTTGTAGACTGTCAATTTACAACCAAAGAATCATAGAGGAATTCTTCAGCAAACATAATGGAAGCCATGGCATAACTCGCATTTTTCTCTTTACGTCTCTTCTTTTGAAATCAAATCAGCTATTTTTGCCCACTGATTATAAATCTGCATTGTAACTGTGATTAGAAAAAGGGAAGCTGCAGAGCAAAGCTGAAGAGTTTACTTGCAAAACTGTATATAATTCAGGAAAGCAATGAAAATGGTTTACAGTGGGGGAAATACCTATTCCTTTTCTCCATAGATGCTGCCTGATCCACTGAGTCACTCCAACATTTTCTGTCTATCTTCGGTATATAATTCATACCCTCTTCTAGCACTTCCACCCCCACCTACTTCATAGCAATAACGCCATTACAAAAGGAATATTTGACTTTCCCTCTTCTGGGCATTATATCAATGATATACAATTTTACAAATTATTTTTCTCATGTATGCGTGAATCTGGACATGCTTTTTTTCAGCTGCATGTGACAAAACTCAGCTCGATTCTCAAAGGACTAAGCCCGCATTGAAATGCTTTGATTGATTAACAGGGACATCCTACAAGTTCACTGCATGTGCTCAAAAGAGTAGTCAAGGTTCAGCAGCAACAGTGGATTTGAGTTGCGATACTGAAGTTCAACCACTTAATTGGATTTACTGAAGCAAAATACTCCAAGATAACTGCTTTTGCATCACTCTGACAAAGCAAGGAGCACAAAATTGTTTGTTCACAATTCCCATTATTCACTTCAGGAGCAACAATAAAAAGGGCTGTTAACAACGAGCCCAATTTATTTTTGTTAGTTTTTGTCTGCAAAGCACAATAATGCACCATTCTCCTTCTAATGATGATTAAATGCTTTAGCATTTTCTGTTATTCAAAAATGTAAATATTACGACTTGTGAGTTTGAAATTCGCTGATCTGATTGAAAGCACATTGGACTCCAATGTTCTCATTGTACTTACACCTCTGCTCTACAGTGGAGTTATCAGAGGGGGGATCAGGAGCCAGCTCATGCATTAGCTTTCCAGAGACCCTCGTGGGATTTAAGATAATTTGGCTTAGCTGCAGATCCTACTCTGAAATCATTTTATAAGTTCAAATCCAGGAACACATTATCTAAACTGAGTGAGTGCTACATTGTTAGAGACACTAATTTTGGGAATTGAGATTAACCTGAGGCTCAAACTGTCTGTAAATACTTCAGAAAATACTTTGTACGCCCAGATGCGATCTGAGACATATTGAGAGAGATGTGAATGCTGAAAACTGCATGCAAGCCTTATTTTTCATTTTTATACAAGTGGTCAACAAGGATCCCACTTGAAATTTGGAAAAAATATAGAATTATAAGAGTTGAGCCCCAAACAGCCCTTCCAAAATCAGGCTGTTTGCTACATCTTTTTGTAGGGCCATTCTGGGTGCAGATTGCCTGGTCTATTTTGCTGGGTGACACCACATAGGTTTGGTTTGAATTTGCTTTGAACTAGATTAAGAGAAATCTTTCCTTTGTACAGTGTGCATACTCTCCAAGTGCTGACAGGCCATATGGCTTTAAAGAATATTTTTGTTTATTGATGCCAGTACTCTGGGATCAACAGGGGGTATAAACAGGCACTACAGAACCACTTTGAGTAAAAGCATTTTTGCTATATCCCATTTAACAGATAATCATGCCTGCTAACACAACTAATAGAAACAAGGAACTGCAGATGCTGATTTGCACAAAAGGACACAAAGTGCTGGAGTAAGTCAGCAGGTCAGGCAGCATTTGTGGAGAACATGGATAGGTTCAATGGTGCTTTATTGTCAAACACACAGTGAAATTATTTCCTTACAAATAGTCCAGTAGAATATCACCATACCACCCCCGATTTGCAATTGTACAGAAATAGTGTACTGAGTCCACATGCAAGAGGCACCATGTTTGGCACCATTTTCCAAGTCCAGCCCATGCTCCAGTTGTTAAGAGTGGTGATGTTTCGGATCGGGATCCCTTTTCAGACTGAAGTGTCCCAGCCCATCACCTGTCCACGTTCTCCATGCTGCCTGACCCGTTGAGGTATTCAAACACATCACAAAGACAGCCTTCTTCCACTTCAAAAACATTGCCCGTCTCCGTCCATCCCTCTCCTCCACAGCTGCAGAAACCCTCATCCACGCCTTCATCACCTCCCGTCTGGACTACTGCAACAGCCTCCTCTATGGCGCACCCTCAAAAATCATCAATAAACTTCAATACATTCAAAACTCCGCTGCCCGTCTACTCACACACACCTCGATCCGTGACCATATCACCCCCGTCCTTTATAAACTCCACTGGCTCCCCATCCCCCAGAGAATCCAGTACAAAATCCTCCTCATAACCTACAAAGCCCTCCATAACCTGGCCCCATCCTACCTGACCGACCTCCTCCACAGGCACACTCCCACCTGCACCCTCCGCTCTGCCGCTGCCAATCTCCTATCCCCCCACATCCGGACCAAACTCAGATCCTGGGGGGACAGGGCTTTCTCCATCGCTGCTCCCACCCTATGGAACTCACTACCCCAAACCGTTAGAGACTCCTCCACACTCACCACATTCAAAACATCGCTGAAGTCTCACCTGTTCAGTACTGCCTTCAACCACTGAAAGTCACCTCACCTTCTGTCTCCTTTCTCTGTTCATTTATTTATTTACTTATTTATCTATTTATTCATTTCCCTATGTTCTCAAAATCTCTGTAAAGCGTCTTTGAGTATATGAAAAGCGCTATATAAATAAAATGCATTATTATTATTATTATTATTCCAGCACTTTGGGACCTTTCTTTTCTACTACCATAACTGATTTGTGGTGGAGGGAATTTACATTCAAAGCAAACCATGGGATCCTTTCAAAAGACTAGATATTCAAACAATCACAATTTAGACAAAGAAATATAGAAACATAGAAAATAGGTGCTCTTCCATCAGGCAAGAGGTGCAGAAGTGTGAAAACGCATTTCTCCAGATTCAGGGACAGTTTCTTCCCAGCTGTTATCAGGCAACTGAACCAGAAACATAGAAACATAGAAAGTAGGTGCAGGAGTAGGCCATTCGGTCCTTCGAGGCAGCACCGCCATTCAATATGATTATGGCTGATCATCCAAAATCAGTACCCCGTTTGTACTTTCTCCCCCATATCCCTTGATATAGTTTACGACCGCCGAACCCTCCTGTTGATCCGACCCTCCGTCGTCGACTTCTTCAGTCCAGGTCCCGGACAAAGTTTCTTCCAGCGATCGCTCCTCGATCAACTCCCGGTAGATGTGCGGGCCCTGCCTTATATCCACCGCCGCACGCACCGCGCTAGGAGGCGGGGTAAACGCGCGGGAACTTTCGAAAATTTAAAAAACCTCGCCCGCGCTCATCCAACAGCGGCCTACCTCGCCCAGCGCTGCGAAGTCGGACCTGGTCGACCTTACAGCTCCATCCACCGGCGCTCCCTCGAGCTCAGGTATGCCGCTCTTCGACCGATCATCCCGGTCCCTGGACTGCCGGCCCGTGGGCTCCCAGCAAGGCCATCTGTGAAGCGCAGCGGCGTGGTCTCCCTGAACCTCCGCCCGCTGGCGTGGGAGCCGCTACCGGACCGAAGCTCACCTGTTGTCCCTACTGTCCCTACTAAAGTGGCCCTGATCAACGTAAGATCCCTCCAAAACAAGACTTTCATCCTCAACGACTTCTTCATCACCCGTGGATTGGACTTCCTACTGCTCACAGAATCCTGGCTTAACCCTGGTGAGCTTGCTCCACTCGTGGAACTCTGTCCTGATAACTGTCACTTTTTCACCTCGCCTAGGCTCTCCGGACGCGGTGGGGGCTTAGCCACTGTGTTTAAGAAACATTTCAACTGCCGCCTCCTGCACGCTGATCATTTCTCCAGTTTCGAGGTGCAACTAATTAAAGTAGGCCTAGCCTACCCCCTCTTAATTGTTCTTGTGTATCGCCCACCAAAAATGCATAAGGACTTCATCACCCAATTTGCTGATCTGATTTCTAGCATTTTGCCCAAATTTGACCGGATCATGATTCTTGGTGACTTTAATATTCATGTTTGCTGTCCCACTAAGCCTCTTGTGAGTGAATTTATGCACCTGGTTGAGTCCTTCAATCTGACTCTTCACACCACGGGACCCACTCACAAGTTAGGCCATACTCTCGACCTAGTGTTATCGTCCGGATTCCCAATCAACAACATTGAAACTACTGAAGCCTGTCTATCGGACCACAGCGCTATCATTTTTGACGCATCTCTGCCTTTATCTCCCGCAAAATCTCATCTCCCTGTTCGCTACTCCCGCGACATAAATTCATTGACTGCCAGTAAATTCTCCGAGGCTCTCACAGCTGCCCCCAACATCTGCACTATTGAGGCCTCTCCCCCCCATCTCAGCACTGAGGATCTCGCCTCTTTATTTAATATCACTTGCTCTTCCATCCTGGATTCTATCGCTCCCCTTAAAATGAAAAAGCCTAAGCCCAAAGGTCGGCCGTGGCTCAATGACACCACCAAAGCCCTAAGAAGGGAGTGCAGAAAATCAGAAAGGAGATGGAAATGTGACAAGCTTCAAATTTCCTTCGAAATTCTGAGAAACAATCTTCTCAAATACCAGGAAGCAGTAAAGTCTGCTAGAGCACAATACTTCTCCGACCTTATTTCGAAAAACTCTCATAACTCCAAGGTCCTATTTAGAACAATTACCTCTGTCATATGTCCCGCCCCCAGTACCAGCTTAGTTGGGTCCCCTGCTAAGTGCGAAGAATTCGCTAAATTTTTCACCAACAAAGTTGAGAATATTAGAATGAACATTTCCCCTCCCACCCGTGACCTAGCTGTCTCACTAGTCTGTTCATCTAAATTGGACTGCTTCCAACCCGTCACTCTATCCTTCCTTGCAAAGCTTGTCTCCACTATGAAACCTGCAACCTGCCCCCTTGATCCTGCCCCCACTGCCCTTCTGAAGGATGTCATTGCAATAGCTGGTCCCAGCATCCTCTCTATTATCAACAGTTCTCTGGCCACTGGCACTGTTCCAACCAGTTTCAAGCACGCGGTGGTCCAGCCCCTACTGAAAAAACCTAACCTAGACCCCACCTTGCCTAGCAACTACAGACCCATTTCCAAACTGCCATTCCTGTCAAAAGTCCTTGAAAAGGCAATCCTTAACCAATTAGTGCCCTACCTGCACCAAAACACCATCCTGGAAAGTTTCCAGTCAGGTTTCAGAGCCCACCACAGCACAGAGTCTGCCTTGTTGAAGGTACACAACGACCTGCTTCTCGCCATCGACACCGGCGACTGTGCAATCCTGCTCCTTCTCGACCTCAGCGCAGCATTCGATACAGTGGACCACACCATCCTTATTGACCGTCTCCGGTACGCGGTTGGCATTGATGGCACTGCCCTGAGCTGGTTCGCTTCGTACCTCAAAGATAGGAGTTTCGCCATCAACATAGGCAGTTATTCCTCTGCTCCAGCTAGCCTCTCCTGCGGAGTTCCACAAGGCTCCATCCTAGGCCCCATTCTCTTCTCTCTATACATGCTCCCCCTTGGCCAAATCATTCAAAGGCACGGCATTTCTTTCCACTGCTATGCCGATGACACTCAGCTTTACCTCCCCCTGAAACCCAACAACCAGTCAAATTTAAACAGCCTCTCACACTGCCTTGAGGACATAAAATGTTGGATGGCACAGAACTTCCTCCAATTAAATGAGAGCAAGTCTGAGGTCATCCTATTCGGCCCCCCCGACTCCATCAAATTGATAACAGGCAGTCTTGGAAGCCTATCCTGCCTAGTCAAACCGCATGTCAAAAACCTCGGCATGATATTTGACTCTGCATTAAAATTTGATAAGCAAGTCAACGCTGTGGTAAAAGCCAGCTTCTTCCAACTTCGAACCATAGCTAAAATCAAACCTTTCCTCAAATTCGACGACACAGAAAAAATCATTCACGCTTTCATTTCCTCCCGCCTAGACTACTGCAACTCCCTATACACTGGGATCAGCCAATCTTCCCTGTCCCGCCTGCAACTGGTCCAAAACGCCGCAGCGAGACTCCTGACGGGTACCCGTAAAAGGGACCACATCACCCCGATTCTGGCCTCTCTCCACTGGCTCCCTGTACGGTACAGAATCAACTTCAAGCTCCTCCTATTCACGTATAAAGCCCTAAATGGACACTCCCCCCCCTACATCAAAAATCTTCTAACCCCCCTCTCTAACTCCAGGTCCCTCAGATCGGCCGACTTGGGGCTATTCACTATCCCGCGGTCTAGGCTTAAACTCAGGGGTGACCGCGCTTTTGCGGTTGCAGCTCCTAGACTGTGGAACAGCATCCCTCTCCCGATCAGAACTGCCCCCTCCATCGACTCCTTTAAGTCCAGGCTCAAAACATATTTCTACTCCCTAGCGTTTGAGGCTCATTGAGGAGGCGCTGTGAACTGTTTGCGTGCTACTGTATGTTTTCATTTTTTTTTCTATTGGAACCTAATCAAATGTACAGCACTTTGGTCAACGTGGGTTGTTTTTAAATGTGCTATACAAATAAAATTGACTTGACTTGACTTGACTTGATTCTTTTAGCCCTAAGAGCTATATCTAACTCTCTCTTGAAAACATCTAGTGAAACTGAGGTGAGAAGAAACTTTTTCACCCAGAGAGTTGTGAATTTGTGGAATTCTCTGCCACAGAAGGCAATGAAGGCCAATTCACTGGATGAATTTAAAAGAGTTAGATAGAGCTCTACGGGCTAGTGGAATCAAGGGGTATGGGGAGAAGGCAGGCACAGGTTACTGATTGTAGATGATCAGCTATGAGCACAATGAATGGTGGTGCTGGCTCGAAGGGCCAAATGGCCTCCTCCTGCACCTATTTTCTATGTTTCTATAAATGGCCTTCACTGCCTTCTGTGCACATAATTGCACAGATTCACAACTCTCTGGGTGAAAACGTTTTTCCTCATCTCAGTCCTCAATGGTCTACCCCTTATTCTTAAACTGTGACCCTTGGTTCTGGACTCCCCCAACATGGGGAAAATGTTCCTGCATTTAACCTGTCCAATCCTTTAAGAATTTTATGTTTCTATAAGATCCCCTCTCATCCTTCTAAATTCCAGTGAATATAAGCCCAGTCGATCCATTCTTTCATCGTATGTCAGTCCCGCCATCCAGGGAATTAACCTGGTGAACATGCGCTGCACTCCCTCAATAGCAAGAATGTCCTTCCTCAAACTAGGAGACAGAAACTGCACACAATACTCCAGGTGCAGACTCACCAGGGCCCTGTACAACTGCAGTAGGACCTCCTTGCTCCTACACTCAAATCCTCTTGCTATGGCGGCCAACATGCCATTTGCTTTCTTCAATGCCTGCTGTACCTGCATGCTTACTTTCAGTGACTGATGTACAAGGACACCCAGGACTCGTTGCACCCCCCCCCCCTTTTCCTAATCTGACACCGATAATAATCTGCCTTCTTGTTCTTGCCACCGAAGTCGATAACCTCACATTTATCCACGTTATACAGCATCTGCCATGTATCTGCCCACTCACCCAATCTATCCAAGTCACGCCTCAGAGCATCCTCCTTGCTGCTCACACTGTCACCCAGCTTTGTGTTATCCGCAAACTTGGAGATGTCACATTTAATTTCTACAAACAAAAATTAAACGAGCTTTTGTCGTATGCTGCAATTCATGGATTTGGTAAGGGGGAACCATCTGTCTCGATCAAAGACACCAGATTTGATGTTGAGTCCTCCAGATTCCCACAAATTGACACCTAGTTTTCAACTTCCCCTTCTTCTTTAAGTCTTTTCAATTGCAATATTTTGTTCCATACATTGCAAACCTCGGATAATAACATCCAAGCCTGCATGAGGCAAGAACTAGATTACTATATAAAAAGCATGATAAATTATATAAGTGACTTGACATGGATTTGAAAAGTTATCCCACTCATGAATAAGTCAAATGTCACGACAATGACTATCAACAACAGTAAAGCTTAGCTATCTTCCTTTGCCACTCAATGGCATTTCCATCATCGAGACATCAACATCAATATCCTGAAGTTCCCAATAGATTATGGTCCTAATCAGTTTAGCCACATTAATCCTTTTACCACAAGGGTAAAGACTGCACATACAATGGCACAGACTTACAATCCCCCAAAACTCTTGTACTATCTATGAGGCACATTATGTATGAGAAGGTATACTCTTTGGTTGCTTTGATGAATGCAACACCAACAACTGACAAGACCCTCTGCACTGTCTAGATAAAAGCTCCCCATCCTCCTCCCCAGTCTTTCACTGGCTTCACCACTGGCACAATATGCATCATGTACAAAATGCATTATAGCAGATTATCAAGGCTTCTTTACAGCACCACCTTATCCGAAACCTTGTAGGTTGAGGCATCAATGACACCAGGCTCTCCTCCAGGACAAAAAGACTGTCTGAAGAAGTCCAATCTGAAACGTCACTTATTCCTTTTCTCCAGAGATGCTGTCTGACCCGCTGAGTTACTCCAGATAGACACAAAATACTGGAGTAACTCAGCGGGACCGGCAGCATCTCTGGAGAGAAGGAACGAGTGACGTTTCAGGTCGAGACCCTTCTATAGACCCCAGCATTTTATGTCTATCTTAGGTATTAACAAGCATCTGCAGTTCCTTCCTACACGAGGAGCATATTCTTTGTTCAGAATCCAGCAATTAAAAAAAATATATATACCTCTTTTCGCAAGCTCTCAGTAACCTTCCCTTATAACTCTTAATGGGGTTAACAGTTACATTCTGATTGTTTATATTTTTGTCTTTGGTCACTTACTATATTAAAAACAAGCTGATGTTCTTGGAAATGCAATCATTTGCAAATAAGTTGTTCGGTTATTATTAAAAATCAGATGCTGATAAGTAGTTTCTCTCTAGTGAATGCTAAATGTTCCTGAAGAAATCAAATGATATTGTAGAAATCTAGACAGTTATTTGTGTAAAATGTATTAAACTTGTCATGATAACAGCTAAGCGAAGTGTACAGATGCTATCTTTCTAATCATCTCGTAAAGATGCTCTAAATCATGAAAAAAGCCAATTTACATTTCCCACTGCAAGTCATCAGACATGACATGCTCCACCATTCATGAGTTTCAACAACAAAGGAACACTAAACTCTAATTTGCATCAATACTCAACATCACAGCAATATTTTTAAAATATGTTTACATGTAACATAGCGATACAATGGCCTTATTTTCCGAGTGCATGATTTTAACTTTTCAATTCCTAACTAGAAACTATTATGTTATTAAATCATGGAAAGAACAGCTTTTCACATTATGAAAACCAAGTCAGCCCAATTATCATCATATCATCATATCATATCATATACATACAGCCGGAAACAGGCCTTTTCGGCCCACCGTCCGTGCCGCCCAGCGATCCCCGTACATTAACACTATCCTACACCCATTAGGGACAATTTTTACATTTACCCAGCCAATTAACCTACATACCTGTACGTCTTTGGAGTGTGGGAGGAAACCGAAGATCTCGGAGAAAACCCACGCAGGTCACGGGGAGAACGTACAAACTCCTTACAGTACAGCACCCGTAGTCAGGATCGAACCTGAGTCCCCGGCGCTGCATTCGCTGTAAAGCAGCAACTCTACCACTGCGCTACCGTGCGATTAGAATACATGAATTAGGAGCAGATGCATTCGGCCTTTTGAGCCTGCTCCCCATTTAATAAGATCATGCTAATCTGATTGTAGTCGAATCCCTGCATTCCTATCTTTCCCAGTAATATTTCATCCTCTCATTTATCAAGAATCTCTCTAGAATTATAGAGACATAAAGTCGTACAGCCTGGAAAAAGGCCCTTCGGCCCAACTTGCCCGCACCAACCAAAATGTCCCATCTACACTAGTCCCACTTGCCTGCATTTAGCTCATATCCTTCCAATCTAATCATATGGATGTGCCTGCCTAAATGTTTCTTAAACGTTGTGAATAGAACCTGCCTCAACTACCTCCACTGGCAGTTCATTTCATATACCCACCAACTTTTGTGTGCAAAGGTTTCCCTTCAGGTTCCTATTAAATTTTTCCATCCTCATCATAAGCCTATGTCCTCTGGTTATAGATGCATCCTTCTCTGGGCAAGAGACTCTGTGCATTTACCCGATCAATTCCTCTCATGATTTTGTACACCTCTATAAGATTAGACTTACTTCTACCTCAGACCTTAAAATATTCAAATACTCTGCTATCACCTTGCATTGAGGAAGAAAATGTCAAAGCTCCATGAGGTTCTGGGAATATATTTCACATTCTCTCTTCAATGGGAGATCCTTTCCTCACATTTTGAGGAAAGCTCATTTCTAGGTTTAAAACAATTCAAGGTGACTGCAATTGATTTCAGGAAACTGTGCCCTGAAGAGAAATTACTTTATAAGAATAAAACTAGAAGCTAATTTTGAAATATCAGATGGTGGATGTCCACAGAAAGAAATAATGTACATTCTATATCTTATTTGCTTGGAAAACAAATGGGGAAAATTCATTTGATGCTTTATCATATAATATTTTTCTGTTATTTATAATGTGTGTGAGTATATTTTAGTATATGTGTGTGTATGAGAGAAAGAATATATATATGTATATCTTAGTATACTAAATACTATATACTTTTTTTTCTTAACAGAGATGAAATGTAACTGGGCCCAAGGCTTTGATGGATGCCAGGCTTTATTTCCTGATGCCAAGGAATGTTTCTTAACGTTTATAACTTACCCATAGTCTATGAGGGAGGGTTGCAAAACATGAACTGTCCTTCCATTAATACATGATGCACACTGAAGATACTTCCCATTCTTCTCACATTATATGGTAAAATGCTGAAATAGAAAAGTGAAATGGCTTGTGTAGTCAATTTGTCTATTCATTACTGATGTATTGAGCCAATGTCAATCTTTCAACACAGAGCAGACTCATTATTCATAATCCTAAGGTGCCGTGATAATTGTAAATCACAGTCAGGTAAAATAGGTAAAGCTCAGTCAATCCAATTAATGATTTTCTGATCA
The DNA here is from genome assembly GCF_053455715.1 of Rhinoraja longicauda. NCBI lineage: Eukaryota > Metazoa > Chordata > Chondrichthyes > Rajiformes > Arhynchobatidae > Rhinoraja > Rhinoraja longicauda. The sequence goes on along the minus strand of NC_135955.1, from coordinate 67,456,265 downwards.
GAATTCCTCTCATTTTATCACTAATTTTCAGGAGAAGTTGGGTGACTCATGGATTAAACATAATTCCAAAATAAGCCCAATAAATTTACATTTCCTCTTATGGAGAAAAAACGAATTTGTCGGAAGATTTACTGAAATGTTTTACATTTAATAAGATCCAAGGAAGAAAGCTGTCCTCCATTCAATCCAATATTGCCCCAAAACAATGCAAAAATATAACATTTTATCTCAAATCATTTCAAATTAAAGCACCATATCAGTGATGTGAAGACTATTGCAAAGTATTCTTCAGGTTTTGAAGAATACCTTGCAATACTTTTGATACAATCCTAAATAATAGTATTTTTCAAATCTCTTCTGAAAAGTCACCTTCAGAGCGAGGATAGTCCCTCTCCAATTAGCTTTGCATGAAATATTCTCTCCAGATTGTATTCTCTGCGCACATTGAATGCCCAATTAAAAGACATTTATATTGAAATAAAAATGAAAAATATAAATATGTTGAGAAGCCACAGTTGAAGTCTCCATTGTCAGCTCCATTGACTGTACAATCGGTAAAGCAACAATTTGGCCTGGGCCAACCACAGTGACTCTACAGCTAAGGCAGCACGCCAATGCTTCCTCAGATGACTGAGGAAATGCACCATGTTTCCAATGACTCTTACAAACTTCTACAGATGCACCATAGAAAACATCCTATTGGGATGCAAAACAGCTTTGTACGGAAATTGGCCTTTCAAAAACAAATGATGCATTCCCAATATACCTTGTAGCTATCCTTGCATTTTTTTAATCCACAATTTAATTGGAGCCAAACACTATGATGCACACTCTGTTTCCTTTCTCTTTTGCACTACCTGTAGTGCTGAGATATGGTATAATTTTCCTCATGTATGGCATAGTATGTCTGGAGAACACACAAAACAATGTTTTTAACTGTATCTCTGTACACATGACAATAATAAACAAATGCCAATACGAGCACAGTGGTGCAGCAGTAGAGTTGCTGCTTTACAGTGCGAGAGACACCAGGTTCGATCCTGACTGCGGATGCTGTCTGTATGGGATTTGTATCGCTGTGACCACGTGGGTTTTCTCCTGGTGCTCCGGTTTCCTCCCACATACCAAAGACGTGCTGGTTTGTAAGTTACTTCGCTTCTGTAAATTGTCCCTGGTGTGTAGGATAGACCTAGTGTATGGGGGATCATTGCTCAGCATGGATTTAATGGACCAAAGGGGATACACATGGACATTCATCTAACCAAACAAATGTAAAGAGATATGCAGAAAATATCCCCAGAAACAATGGGATCTGGTTATGAGGGACATCTTGACAATCTATTCCCCATCTTGGTTTTCCCTTCCTTTACTAGTCTGTTCCCTTTCTCCAGTTGGTTGCAGATGGAGTTTTATTTCTTGGAATTTTTCATGTAAATCCAAATAATGTTTGACCGTAGAGAATATGGCCATTGTAAAGTTGCAGAGATCATGTAACTAGTCATCATTGGATCAAATTTCAGGCGATTAACCCTCCATGAACTCATTGATCCACAACTACCAACTTTATCTGTATTAAAAAAAAACAATCTTGCCCAGTGTAAGTTTGAAACTTTCAACTTCATTGAAGGATTGCTGGCTCAATTGGCTTGCAGGTCGTGCATTTTGCAAATGGGGCATAAAGGGGAAGCCTTGCCCTCCCTGGAATTAATGTATGACAGTAGGTTTCGCACATCTGGCTTCACATCGAAGGGGATGAAACACATGTTAGAACTATAAATAGGAGTAATGCTCTTGTTGGCATTAATTACAGACTGTCAAGAGCTCAAAGGGACATATTTCCTTTCAAATTCTCCAAGCCATGGGGATTTTTTAGAGCTGAAGTACAAATGATCGATGGTGTGTACATATGGGAAATAATAACAGATGTTGCAATATGAATGCACATGTTTTGTTTCAGATTTTGCTCTGCTCCAATATGAAATCAGTCCACTTTGGCAGTTAGGTAGCCAGTTCTTTCCAGCATCTTTGCTGCATCCATTTTTAGAAGGATAGAAATTAGTTGACTGTAGAGCTCCCACTTCAGGGATTACATGCAGTTTATAATAACTCAAAGCAAAAATTGTGCTGACTTAGATCTGTCATAATTAATTCCTGCGGGAAAGGTTTTATTCTTTACTCTCCACTTTGCATTAGGCGTCGTCTCCTCAGCATGTAATAGGACTTCAAACTGAAATAAAGAACCCACCATTGACATTTTAAAGAGCATTCATGATTTAGAGTCTGTTTAGAGCCAGGGTTTGATTGCATCCAATTAGTATGAGGGTAGCATTGCTGCAGCTCTTTGAGCTAGTGAATTTTTCTGGCCTGACCCAGTAAGACTGCTGAGTGCTGTATACTGATTGGTGCGGGAAGGCAGGGGCATTTGCGAAACACATCACCATCCCTGTGAAAAAACAAGGAGTCTTCAATCCGTTGCTGCATCTTTCAAAGAGAAAGAAGCCATTATGGTGGTTTACATGGGCTTTATTTCAAATGCATGTGGGATGTTTTTTGTTGAAGTCTACTGTGGGCTATTCTTCAATTGAACACAAAAGTTAAATGAAGCATGAAGTGAAATATATGTCAACTGTTTATCTGCCTGTCGATCTGAGTGGCTTAATGGCCTCTGCCATTTGAGTGCCACATTAAAGTACGATATCTGTGTATTTTTACAATACTGGAGAGATTTTGAGGAACAAGATTATTATTTAGGTTTTTACACCAATACACTGTTCTTAACAAAAATCTACCCATCTTGTGAAACTGTATAAATGACAGATATAAATTAGATAACTTCAAGACCGAAAGTCAAAAACCTTTTTTCATGACAGACAAATTTTCATCGTTTTACCAACATTTTGGACACCAAAAATGTGACATAAAAACTGCCACATTTAGTCATGAATATTTGTTTCATAAATAAACTTCATATGGCCCCTCATACATATTCATTTTGATAATGATCTAGGGAAATATCTTCATCAATACCAGGAGAAAAATACAGTCACATGTCTGGTATTCCGCCTAGCAATGATACGGTAACGGTCGTTGTGCTTGGTGTCCATTGTCACAATGACCGTTATCGGGGTCAGTACCTCTGTAAGTTAAACCACGGAGGCTCCAAACCTCTACTGCTTTTCACAAACCCCATCGAGGTATCCTATGGTAGTAGTGATTTTGGGGTGAGTTAATTATTTTTTCTTATATTCAAATTTAATATATCAAAAATATCATGGTGTCAAAAACACAACGACCGTTTATGATATATTTTCCGACTTGTTAAAGTCAATTAAAAAAAAATTGGGGGGCATAAATTGGTCATCAAAACTAAGAAACTGAGCCAATCTTCAGTTTGGCAACACACTGTCAGTTGTTTACCTTTCGTACGGACCAAGTCGCTGACTTCATTCCTTCGTGTCAACTTCTGGACGCTCCACAATGACCAGAAACAAAAAACATCAGACCCATGTTAGTTACAATGCTGTTACAGTGTCTGTGTGAATACTGTGAATACTGTGTGAATATAAACTTTCTCCTGCAGTCCCTGAACATGAAATGCCTTCAAGTAGGTCACAACAACAGTTTGAAGAACAAGGTATTTTTTTATATGTATGTATCAAATACAACTTGGTAATATTTCAGACTTTTCTTCAGACTGAAGATGGGTCTCAACTCTCAACAGAGCTACTCCAGCTCTCTGTGAAACATCACCTACCCACGCTCTCCAGAGATGCTGCCCGACCCGCCGAGCCACTCCAGCGCTCTGTGAAACATAACCTATCCACACTCTCCAGAGACGCTGCCCGACCTGCTGAGCCACTCTAGCACCCTGTGAAACATCACCTATCCATGTTCTCTAGAGATGCTGCGTGACGCACTGAGTTACTCTAGTCACCTCTCCATGTTCTCCAGAGATGCTGCCTAACACGCTGAGTTACTCCAGCACTCTGTGAAACGTCACCTCTACATGTTCTCCGGAGATGCTGCATGACCCGCTGAGTTACTCCAGCACTCTGGGAAATGTCACCTATCCATGTTCTCCAGAGATGATGCCTGACCCACTGAGTTACTCCAGCACTCTGTGAAACGTCACCTATCCATGTTTATACATGGTCCCCCCATTTCAGGGCACCATAATGTTTGGGACACATGGCTTCACAGGCATTTGTAATTGCTCAGATATGTTTAATTGCCTCCTTGATGCAGATATAAGAGAGCTCTCAGCATCCAGTCTTTCCATCACCTTTGGAAACCTTTATTGCTATTTATCAACATGAGGACCAAAGTTGTGCCAATGAAATTTGCCTTTACTTACAAATGAAGCCAAAGATACAATGTATTGTAACGTGTGTTTTTCTTACGTAACGTGCGTTGCGGTGTCCACTCAGATGGATGCAGTATTCTACTACATGATCAGGTGAATGAAGTGGAAACGGTGTTTGCAATTTTATTGTTCCATGTGCTATTCATAAACATAGAAAGGAATCAGAAACACATGCACTTACTGTGCCAACCAGGTCCCTGATGGACAGCATCCGACCACACGACAACCGTTACACAAAATGTATTTGTGTATTTGATGCCATTTTCGGAAACTTGCCATCAATATGCGTTCTTTTCTTATATTTTTTGTTGATACTATGTTAGTCTTGAATCCAATAAAGTGCTTGTAAACCTTTTTGAAGGAATTTGAAATTTGACCCCCTATGTCACATTATTGTGTGCCAGTATTGTGAAAATACACATATAGAAAATACGTCATTATTTACTCCCTCTCAACCGCTGGATCAAACCAAGGTGATTTTTTTGTAGTGAAGCAATGTCCTCATCACATTTATCGGCTTTATTCAGTTCAACACCATTTCAAAAGCTTCAGAAAAAGCTCATACGATATAAAAATAATCTATTGAAATTTTATAACGGTTTCCTATTCCGTTATATTACAGCAAATTGTCAAAACAGAAATTGATTTATAAATCCCACGATGGATAATTGAAAAAGTTGTACCCCATTATTCTCAGCCCTTGTGAAAAATAGACAGCAAGAAAATATGCACCTCCCATAGCCTTAACTCCCCTGTCCATCCACTAAATCCTTCTACATCATAATTACATTCCAGGTCCACTGAACGATAGAGGAGATGCTGTGCAGAGGAAGGATTGTGTTGACCGAAGCATTATTCCTCCTCCCTATGTACCCACCAGAGATCCTGAATGACTTTATTTTAAAAATTGAAGAGAAAGAGATCAAAGATGTCTCAGATTCTTTCAAGGTAGCTGGATGTGATGATGGCACCAGTTTTGTCTCGTACCTCAGAGCCAAAGAATCGCTGAAAGGGGAAAAGTAGACAAGTGAGCACGTCATATAAATGTCAACTTAAGCTGCTGGAGTCTGATTCCATAAAATTCTCTGCAGAAAAGATTAACCTCTGCCGCCTGAAAGAAAACTGTTTATCCCAAGTTCCTTGTACTTCAAACACATTATTGGAATACTTCATCCTGCAGCGTAGTTTTGAATGCACCACCCTCGGACTCGGGTTTAATCTTTAAAGTAAATAATTATTATGGGTGTTGTGGTAAAAGTTAGTAAAAATAATCTAATGCTTTTTCTCACTCACTGATATCATATTACTGAAAGCAGTGTTCATACCTTTGATCTTATAAACCCACAAATATAGGATTCAGGAGCATGTTCATAAGTCATAAGAGCTGAATTGGACTATTTGGCCCATCGAATCTGCTCCGTCATTCAATCATGGCTGATCTATCTTTCCCCCACAACCTCATTCTCCTGCCTTCTCCCCATAACCTTTGTCACCCTTATGAATTAGGAATCTATCAATCTCCGCTTTAACAATACACAGGCTTGGCCTCCACTGCCACATGTGGCAATGAATTCCACAGATTCACCACCCTCTGGCTAGAGAAATTTCTCCTCTTCTCCTGTCTAAAGTTACGTCTTTTTATTCTGAGGTTGTGACCTCTGGTCCTAGTTGCTCCCATGAGTGGAAACCTCCTCTCCACATCCACTCTATCCAAGCTATTCTTAATTTGGAGCAGATTAGAGCACTCAGCACACCCTTTGTCATTTCATAATATCATGGTGATTTGATTGTGGCTTCATCTCTGTGTTCCTGTCTACCTTTTGCCTCCTGGGTCTTCAAATCATTACATACCTCGGTCTTAAAAATATTCAAAGACTGCTTTTATTGCTCCAAGAACAAGACAGTTGCAATGACATGAACATTTGAGAGATTTTATTTTGTTTCAACTCTGTCTTAAATAATTGACTCCATATTTTTACTAGTGACCCAGATTCTTCCACAAGACAAACATTCTGCTGCACATTCACCCTGTCAAGAATCTTCAGAACCCTATGCACTTCAATTACAAAGGGCCACAGTACATGACATGGAGCTTGTCTTCCATCGCCTCCACCTCCGTGCCTTCTTCTACGCTAAGGAGTCCTCACTGCCCAGTGATGACCCCTTCTCGCATCTCTAACATTCCTCCTCCTCTTGGACTTCCCCAAACAGCCATCTACCCTCCCTGGACCTTTTTTATCTCCAACTGCTGGTGAGATGTCAAGCGTCTTGACTTTCTACTCCCCTTACCTACTCTAATCTCACACCTACTGAATGTCAAGCCCTCCACTCACTTCACAACAAATCGCAAAATTATCGTCAAACCTGCCGACAAGGGAGATGCCGTTGTCATCTGGCGGGCTGACTTCTACCATGTTGAGACCAGACTCCAGCTCGCGGATACATCCTACCTACCTTTTAACCCTGCAGATGAGCACCAAGTCATTTTCTCCAAATTTATCTCTGATTTCATCACCTCTGGTGATCTGCCCTGCACAGCCTTCAACCTCATTGTTCCCCAGCTCCACATGGCCCATTTCTACCTCCTCCCACAAGCAGAACTGCCCTGGCAGACCCATTGTTTCTGCCTGCTTACAACCCAGTGGTATGAACATTGAATTCCCTAATTTTAAGTAACTTCTACTTTCACTCCCCTTCTTTCCCCTCTCCCCCCTTCCACCTCCCTAGTCATATTACCAGTTCCACAGTTCTCCACATTGTTTCTTTCTTGAGATCACACCTTCCCTGGCCAACAATGGGCTTCTGAGGGCACCAACCTGCCTGAGGTCATCAACCTGCCTGAGGTCATTTGTGGTTGGCCCTGATTTCTCCTAGCCTTTTCTCACTTCCAGCTCTTCACCACCACCACCACCCCCCTCCCTCCCACCACCCCCTACCTTCAGTCTGAAGAAAGGTCCCGAACTGAAACGTCCCCCATCATTTTTCGCCAGAGATGCTGCCTGACGCGCTGAGTACTTCCAGCATTTTGTGTCAATCTTTGCTTCAATTACAAAGCCTCACATTCTTTTGAGCTTCAGCAGATACAAGTATGGCATTCTCAACTTTTTCTCATGTGGTAACCCTCTCATTCAATGTTTTAATCTAATAATCCTTCTTGGAACCACTTCCAAAGCATTACCGCCCTTCCTTAAATAAGGAGATCAATAATGTACACTATATTTAAGATGTGGTCTTACCAAAGCCCATATGACTGAAACAAAATCTCCCTACTTTTACATTCAATCCCACTAGCAATAGATGGTAACACTCTGTTAGCTTTCCTGATTAAATTGCAATACTTGCAAACTAGCCTCTATGTCTCTTGTGAATCATGCATTAAGACACACAAATCCTTCTTCATCTTGAAGCTCGGCAACCTCTCATCATTTAGAGAATAAGTTCCTTTTATTTTTCTTGCCAAAACATGCAATTTAATTTTCCTCACATTATATCTATTCATCAGATCTTGCCGCTTGTCTATATTCCCTTGTGACTTCTTATGTCCTCTTCCAAACTATTTGCCTTTTGACATTTTATCTTGAGAAAAAAATTAGCAAATAACTATGATGTCTTCATCCAAGGCAAATGTCTCAGCTCACAACTGATATTGTAAGCACTGATGATGAGAGATTCCACCCCACATTCCATAAAAATTAAGTAATCTTTGGTCGAGGAGATTCTTGGTGTTCACCCCTTTCCATAATAATTAGCGACATTGGGCAGAAATGTGTTTAAAACATTGCTGAGGCATTTTGCACACTAAGTCATGCTCCAAAATAGAACAGTTGTGCCTTCCATCAGGAGTTGTGCACAGAGCATGGAAATAACAAGCTGCTAGATGAATTCAGAAGGTTGAGCAGCATCCATGGATGGAAAGGAATGGATGATGCTTCAGGTCAAAACTCTGCATCAGGAGTGAAAGTGGAGAGGGAAGGTAGAGAGAGAGATGCTTTATCTATGCTGTGGAACCATCAAAAAGCCTTTGATAAAGTCCCACACAGGAGATTAGTGGGCAAAATTAGAGCACATGGTATTGGGGGTAGAGTATTGACATGGATAGAGAATTGGTTGGCAGACAGGAAACAAAGAGTAGGAATAAACGGGTCCCTGTAAGAATGGCAGGCAGTGGCGAGTGGAGTGGCGCAAGGCTCGGTGCTGGGGCCGCAACTATTTACAATATATATTAATGATTTGGATGATGGAATTAAAAGTAACACTAGCAAATTTGCCGATGACACAAAGCTGGGTGGCAGTGTGAACTGCGAAGAGGATGCTAGGAGGTTGCAGGGTGACTTGGACAGGTTGAGTGAGTGGGCAGATGCATGGCAGATGCAGTATAATGTAGATAAATGTGAGGTTATCCACTTTGGCGGCAAGAACAAGGAGGCAGATTATTATCTCAATGGTGTCAGATTAGGAAAAAGGGAAGTGCAACGAGACCTTGGTGTCGTACACCAGTCACTGAAAGTAAACATGCAGGTACAGCAGGCAGTGAAGAAAGCTAATGGCATGTTGGCCTTCATAACGAAAGGATTTGAGCATAGGAGTAAAGAGGTCCTTCTGCAGTTGTATAGGGCCCTGGTGAGAGCACATCTGGAGTATTGTGTGCAGTTTTGGTCTCCTAATTTGAGGAAAGGCATCCTTGCTATTGAGGCAGTGCAGTGTAGGTTCACAAGATTCATTCCTGGGATGGCGGGACTGTCATATGAGCAAAGATTGGAAAGAGTGGGCTTGTATTCACTGGAATTTAGAAAGATGAGAGGGAATCTTATAGAAACGTATAACATTATAAAAGGACTAGATAAGCTAGATGCAGGAAAAATGTTGCCAGTGTCGGGGAGTCCAAAACCAGGGGCAACAGTCTAAGAATAAAGGGGAGGCCATTTAAAACTGAGATGAGAAAAAACTTTTTCACCCAGAGAGGTGTGAATTTGTGGAATTCTCTGCCACAGAAGGCAATGGTGGCCAATTCACTGGATGAATTAAAAAGAGAGTTAGATAGAGCTCTAGGGGCTAGCAGAATTAAGGGATACAATATGGGGAGAAGGCTGGCACGGGTTACTGATTGTGGATGATCTGCCATGATCACAATGAATGCTGGTGCTTGCTCGAAGGGCCAAATGGCTCCTCCTGCACCTATTTTCTATGTTTCTATGTTTCTATGTAATAAAAACTGAGTGTGGCAGAGCCTGTGAGTTAACCATTACATCAGCCACTCCATTTACATTTCGCAAGTCATATGCTATAAGGTTTCCTCCCTGATTTTCTGTCCAATAATTAATTGTGATTGAACCTTAGTTTGGTAAATTTGGAAATGGCTATTGATCACATATGATGTCATTAGCCACATGACTGATGTTGGCCGAGTAATCATGCAGGACAATCTGCTCTTCGTTATGCATTGACCCAGCAGAAAAAACGAGTGAAATTTATCACACAGAAAACGTCTTCTTCTGCAATCAAAGTGGAAGCCACAGTTGGCCATTTGGCCCCTTGGGCCTGCACTGTCACCTTCCTGTACAACCGTCCCTTTGTACCCTTTATATCCAAAAGTCTTTCTTGAATGCAGCTGATAATTATTTTTTTGTTGATAAGTATCATGGACTTGAAACATTAACTCTTCAAAAGCTGTAAAAGGGAGCAGCTGACCATTTCATAAATGCCTACTAATTTTCTCCCTTTCTCAGGAGATAAGGATCAAGGATGGTGTTCCTGAGTGCAGGCATCCTTTGGAACGTGGTAGGGGTGGACGTTGGTGGTGGATCTTTTTCAATTGAGCTCCACTACATGTTCGGTCAACATTTGAATATGTGCACCTGAATATGTTTCATAGGCTGTCTGATCAGAAAAGATCCAGGAATGTTGTCCAGGAAAGATGTCTGCTGTCCCTGTGCACCTCGATATTTCAGATAAATCTTTTTTTCTTTTGTTCCTTATGAGATTATCAGAAACAAAGAGGCCTGTTGTAGCATCCCACACTGTGGCCTGATTATTATCAAATAGCATGCAGAGACCTATGTTCAATCACAGTCTTGTTTTGAATGGCTGGGGATAAGAATGAACAGCACGTTTAGTAAGATGTCCTATTTATTGTAGAGTGACAGAGTCATATAGCAGAGCCCACCTTTTCTCAATCTACAGCAAACCTATTTGCCAACATTAGGACTGTAATCTTCGAAGTCTTGCCTATTTATTTTAATGTCTATCTCAATGCTTCTTAAATATAGTAATTGTATCCAATTCCAGCACTTCCTCTGGCATCTTATTACAGATATCAACAATTCTCTCTCCAAAAAAAAAACACATCTAAGATCCACTTCATTATCATTGCACCTTAAAGCGATGCTCCACTCTTGGTTTGATACCCCTATAATGGAAAATAATTTGACAATCTATCTCTACCTCTCATAATCATTATGTCACTCGTCAGCCTCCTTCATTCCAGAATTTATATTTAGGCAGTTGTTTATTGAACCATAAAAGCATTTTATCGGGATGCATCACAGCCTGGTTTAGGAATACTCCATCCAAGACCGCAAGATATCCCCAGATTCAGAGACAGTTTCTTCCCGGCTGTTCTCAGGCAACTGAGTCATCCTCTCCAGCTAGAGTGTTACCCCGACCTACTGGAGACATTTAAACTAACTTTAATCGGACTTTATCGTGCACAAAATTATATACCCTTTATCCTGTATCTTGTACACTGAGGATGGCTTGATTATAAACATGTATAGTCTTCTCTTTGCCTGGATAGCACACAACAAATATGTTTTTCACTGAATCTCAGTACTTGTGACAATAAAAAAAATAAACTAAACATACATGCATCATGTACTGAAGAAAATCCTTAAGAAGAAAATCTCTTGGCTCCACCTGCCTATTAACCCTCCTCACCTGGATACACCCATTGCTTGATATGCACAATGTTAGCGCTGCTCCATAGCAGCTGAAAATTGCATTCAACTTCAATGATCCTTACAGGTTTTGCCGTGTCAATTAGTTTTAATTAAATAACTTGCTTACTGCAATGTTATCCACACTTTGCTACTTAATGATCTGAATTACAAGACATCATTAAACAAAATTAGAGCTCATGGTTGCGAGGGTAATATATGACATAGTTTAAGGTTTCTATTCCAGATCGAAAATGTGAAACAGCAGAAAGGAAGGCTGCCCCCAATGAGATACTGTGGGGATCAAAGTGCTAGGCCCCCCAGCATCGCACAAGTTACATCAATTATCTTGATGTACTAAGCGCAAGTATCCAACTTTGTTGATGATATAAAGTTAGGTGTAACTGTGGTGGTGGGGAACATAAAAAGATACTTCAAGGAGATGAAGTCATTGATGGATGAAGCCATTGTGGGAGGATGATATAAGAAAATAAATTACGTGAAAAAATGGGAGGTCATTCACTTTGTCAGAGATCTGGAGTATTTTAGGTGGTGGATGGTGTCAGTTTTCAGAAGGACCTAAATTAACATAAAGGTAACAGTTATCAATTAAGAAGACAAAAGGCATTGCAAGGGAATTTGAGTATGAGTAGAGAAGTCTTGCTTCAATTATATAGATGGGTCTGGAATACTGTGCACAAGTCTTGTCTCCCTACTAAATGGAGGAAATGCAGGCCATCACCAAGTTATGAACGCCTGACTTATGGACACCCATGCATGTGAATGTTACATAATATTATTAGATTCAAAACTCTGACATATGTAAACACTGCAGTCTAAATTATGCAGGATCTAAGTAACTAATTCTGATTCAAAATCCGATACCGAGGTGATTTATTTTGGTATATGATTAACTTTCTTGATAACAGCTGCACACTGACTGAATACTTTCAGAGAATGATCAATGATCATTCCAAAATAATTTTCTTTTTCTATCTTTACTAATGGTTCAAACAAAAAGAATCGTGATTGTGCATATTAAAACAAGCAACTGATTCTGGTTTACAACAAAGGACACAAAGAGCTAGAGTAACTTAACAGGTCAGGCAACATCTCTGGAGAACATGGATAGGTGACATTTCGGATTGGGACCCTTCTTCAAACTCAATAGGTCTGGCAGCATCTGTGGAGGAAAATGGACAGATGCCGTTTCGGGACGGGACCCTTCCATCAGTCTGAAGATGAGTCCTGACACGAAATGTTCTCTGGACAATTCCCTCTACAGATGCTGCCTGGTCAGGAAAGTTCAGGAATCCTGCTCTTCTATTGGAAATGCAATGGGGCAGAACTTGACATTCAACCCCACACTCAGTCCTAGAGCCACTAAGATAATAGACAGAAATTATTAATCATTCATTGTATCCAGGTTCTCCTGAGATGCTGCCTGACCTGCTGAGCTACACCAGCACTTTCAGTCTTCCTTAATATTTATATGGATCTACTTGGATGTCCATGCTATTATGGGACAGGAATGATACACTAAAGCCTTGCATCACTGGGATTAATTATTGCAGACAATCTCATGTTAGGTCCTTCTTCACTGGCCCTGGTAAGTCAGAACTAACACGGTTTCTAGCGCGTCGTCATCAATCAATTGTTATCATGATGGAGAGGGTAAAGGAAAGCATGAGACCCACCTAATCCTTCCACTATAATTTTCTAACTCAAAATAAAGCCAGAGTCCTGGTAAAATGTTTGGAACCCCAATTGAATAGTATGGCTTTATGGTCAGTCAAATTTCACTGTACCTTAACTGGCACATGTGACAGTAAACTGACCTTGAAACCTTGAATTGTAATTTGCTCATGAACAGTGTTCGTACCCTACAAATTGTAGAATGAGGATGTCACAACCTAACAAGAGTGTTAAAGGGAAGCTTAAACCAAGACTTCCCTTCTTCTGGGTTTTCTGGGCAAGAGGCATCTGATTTAACTTGACATCACTATCTGCAAGGAGTTTGTGGACCGAAGGGCCTGTTCTTGTGCTGCACTGATCAATGCTCTATCACCAAACCACAAAACTTTACAATACCTATCTCCATTCTTGACTTCTCTATGTTTGTTCATATATGTAAAATACTCGAGATTTTATGTTTTACAATGACTTCATATTTTTTATTTTTTTAGGTTGACATACTTTAAGTTTAAAGTTCATTATAATTGATGCAGTCTGATGAAAACCAGGTTTGTCTCAAAATGTAAGTCTCAAAGAGGAAAAAAGAGGGTTCTTTCCCCCCATCTCCCTCCTGACCCAAAATGTTACCTAACCATGTTCTTCAGAGATGCTGACTGACCCGCTGAGTTACTCCAGCACTTTGTGTCTTTTTTGTAAACCAGCATTTGCTGTTCCCTAATTATTTACAATGATATTAGACAATAGACAATAGGTGCAGGAGTAGGCCATTCAGCCCTTCGAGCCAGTACCGCCATTCAATGCGATCATGGCTGATCACTCTCAATCAGTACCCTGTTCCTGCCTTCTCCCCATACCCCCTCACTCCGCTATCCTTAAGAGCTCTATCCAGCTCTCTCTTGAAAGCATCCAACGAACTGGCCTCCACTGCCTTCTGAGGCAGAGAATTCCACACCTTCACCACTCTCTGACTGAAAAAGTTCTTCCTCATCTCCGTTCTAAATGGCCTACCCCTTATTCTTAAACTGTGGCCCCTTGTTCTGGACTCCCCCAACATTGGGAACATGTTTCCTGCCTCTAATGTGTCCAACCCCCTAATTATCTTATACGTTTCAATAAGATCCCCCCTCATCCTTCTAAATTCCAGTGTATACAAGCCCAATCGCTCCAGCCTTTCAACATACGACAGTCCCGCCATTCCGGGAATCAACCTAGTGAACCTACACTGCACGCCCTCAATAGCAAGAATATCCTTCCTCAAATTTGGAGACCAAAACTGCACACAGTACTCCAGGTGCGGTCTCACCAGGGCCCGGTACAACTGTAGAAGGACCTCTTTGCTCCTATACTCAACTCCTCTTGTTACGAAGGCCAACATTGCATTGGCTTTCTTCACTGCCTGCTGTACCTGCATGCTTCCTTTCAGTGACTGATGCACTAGGACACCCAGATCTCGTTGAACATCCCCTCTTCCTAACTTGACACCATTCAGATAATAATCTGCCTTTCTATTCTTACTTCCAAAGTGAATAACCTCACACTTATCTACATTAAACTGCATCTGCCATGTATCCGCCCACTCACACAACCTGTCCAAGTCACCCTGCAGCCTTATTGCATCTTCCTCACAATTCACACTACCCCCCAGCTTAGTATCATCTGCAAATTTGCTAATGTTAGTATCATCTGCAAATTTGCTAATTAAGAATAAGGGGTAGGCCATTTAGGACTGAGATGAGGAAAAACTTTTTCACCCAGAGAGTTGTGAATCTGTGGAATAACCTCTGCCACAGAAGGCAGTAGAGGCCAAAGGTACTAGAGGAACAAGATGAACCACTCCGTTGAAATCGCCTATACTGGTGTAGTACGCAAAGGAAGTAACGTCCACCATTTTAGTAGGCAAAACCCGCCATTCGCTATGCCTCTCACAGTGTAATCAGTGTTTTGGGTGAACAGTATGTGTGATGATACCATTAAAATGCAGAATATATCTCATCTATCAATTCACAGATTTTTGTTATTTTTCTTTTAAAATGTTTCTGCAAGTTTCTGCCTACTAAAATGGCACCATGACGTACTACAGTTTTTAGGGTGAAGTGGTCTATCTTGTTCCTCTAGGATCTTTGGTGGAGGCCAATTCACTGGATGTTTTCAAGAGAGAGTTAGATATAACTCTTAGGGCTAACGGAATCAAGGAATTCTCTGCCATAGAGGGCAGTGGAGGCCAATTCACTGGATGAATTTAAAAGAGAGTTGGATAGAGCTCTAGGGGCTAGTGGAATCAAAGGATATGGGGAGAATATCCTCAGGCACGAGTTACTGATTGTGGATGATCAGCCATGATCACAATGAATGGCGGTGCTGGCTCGCAGGGCCAAATGGTCTCCTCCTGCACCTATTTTCTATGTTTCTATGTAAGGGATATGTGGCGAAAGCAGGAATGGGGTACTGATTTTGGATGATCAGCCATGATCATATTGAATGGCATGCTGGCTCGTAAGGCCGAAAGGCCTAATGCACCTATTTTCTATGTTGTTATGTTTCTATGACATACTTGTATCCCTGGACAAAACACTTTATTTTAGATCCTGGGGAGAGTGAAACTGCCAAGATCACATATTCATCAGGTTGGTACCACTGCTAACAGTTAGTATAGACAGTCAGTGGATGCATATGCAAACCGGCACAGAAGAGCTCTTCCAATCCCTCTATCACAAAGAGGAAATTTAACCTTGGAACAGCACAGCCCATGATCATATAGGACATCAGACAGGCTTGAGGAGCTGAGTGGCCTCTGCCCGCTTTCCCCCTGACGTTTTCATGGTCTTTTGCATCAGGGATATTGCAACTGTTACAGAATGAATGTGCCATGACTGTTGGCATGGAGGGTAAAAAATTTACATTTCAGAAAAATGTTAAAAAAGAATGCTTCTGATTAACCTGAAGAAGAAACTTAGCCTGAAACTTTGCAAAGTCACTACAAAGTCCTCTTTTCCCTTTGGGATTCTTTTGAATTTGAACTGAGAGGAATGGCCCTGAGGTGGACTGAAACGGGAAATCAGCATTTCAATATTGTTATCCATAACAATCAAAGACTTATGTTAAAATACTATGGCTCATTGTGAATTAATAATGAGGCAGCAACGTGCTGTGGGAAGATATGATTATTATTAATGAGAAATATTATTAATGGAGCTGTAAAAAAACCCCATCATTTTGAAATATAAGTTATTTTCTGAGTGGAACAAAATCCGTATGTGAGATCCATGAAAAACAATGCTGTAAAATGGAATCAAATTCCTTTAAAGAGTGAAAGCTTGCTCAGATATTTGTGCCTCAAAGTCACTTCCATGCCACCTTGAATTAAAATAGTTTCCAGTTTTCACAAGCATTCTATTCCTAGGTTGAACACTTGCAGTTTGCTATTAGAAGTTTGCATCCTTTCTCCTCCAAGGTAATGGTGGATGGGGTAGTGATAGCAATTTGTCTTTGATAAAATACACTCTGCGTGCAGTATTATATTTGCAATGGAACTAAATTTTGGAAATGAAGTGCAATGTGCACTGATCAAGAATTGTTCACATGAAATCGAGAATGAATCTTTACCTTCAACCTTACCTTCATTCTCTAAATTCAGAAAGTCGGACAAAGGTTATGCTCCAAGGTATTTATGTTTAACCAGGGATTACCAAAACTGAATACTGAATACTCTTCATTTTTAACTGTTGGCATGACATCAATCGTCTCAATTTTTCCACCCCCCTTTTCTACTCTAACTCCCTCGCTACTCTGATAAGATTCACACTGTTTATTCACTTGGAATTACCTTAACTCCTGAGTCTCTGACTTTGTATAATATAAAGCAATTCTTTCAAAATCAAGAATCCAAATGATATAAATTGAGAAGGCTTCCATTATTCCATTAACCCATTAGGACGCCACGGTGGTGCAGCTTTAGAGCTGCTGCCTTATAGCGCCAGATACCCGGGTCCGGGTACAATCCTGACAGGGGGTGCTATCTGTATGGAGTTTGTAAGAATAGAAAGGCAGATTATTATCTGAATGGTGTCAAGTTAGGAGGAGGGGGAGTTCAACGAGATCTGGGTGTCCTAGTGCATCAGTCAATGAAAGGAAGCATGCAGGTACAGCAGGCAGTGAAGAAAGCCAATGGAATGTTGGCCTTCGTAACAAGAGGAGTTGAGTATAGGAGCAAAGAGGTCCTTCTACAGTTGTACCGGGCCCTGGTGAGACCGCACCTGGAGTACTGTGTGCAGTTTTGGTCTCCAAATTTGAGGAAGGATATTCTTGCTATGGAGGGCGTGCAGCGTAGGTTCACTAGGTTAATTCCCGGAATGGCGGGACTGTCGTATGTTGAAAGGCTGGAGCGATTGGGCTTGTATACACTGGAATTTAGAAGGATGAGGGGGGATCTTATTGAAACATATAAGATAATTAGGGGATTGGACACATTAGAGGCAGATAACATGTTCCCAATGTTGGGGGAGTCCAGAACAAGGGGCCACAGTTTAAGAATAAGGGGTAGGCCATTTAGAACGGAGATGAGGAAGAACTTTTTCAGTCAGAGGGTGGTGAAGGTGTGGAATTCTCTGCCTCAGAAGGCAGTGGAGGCCAGTTCGTTGGATGCTTTCAAGAGAGAGCTGGATAGAGCTCTTAAGGATAGCGTAGTGAGGGGGTATGGGGAGAAGGCAGGAACGGGGTACTGATTGAGAGTGATCAGCCATGATCGCATTGAATGGCGGTGCTGGCTCGAAGGGCTGAATGGCCTACTCCTGCACCTATTGTCTATTGTCTATTGTCTATTGTCTATTGTCTATTGTCTATTGTACGTTCTCTCTGTGACCACTTGGGTTTTCTCCAGGTGCTCTGGTTTCCTCCCACATTCCAAATAAGTACAGGTATGTAGGTTAATTGGCTTTGGTAAAACTGTAAATCATTCCTAGTGTGTAGGATAGTGCTAGTGTATGGGGATTGCTGGTCAGCGTGGTCTCGGTGGGCCAAAGGGCCCGTTTCGTGCTGTATCTCTAAACTAAACTAAATTAAACTAAATTAAACCAGAAAGGACACACAATGTGGTTTGTTTTTACACCAATGCTAATAATTTATATGTGGTATTTAGTACAATTTGTGTATACAGCTTTGAATTAAGGATCACCGTTATTGATTTGTCAATGGAAAGGTCAGTCAAAAAGGGTCAAATATATGATACCACTTAACCCCCCAAAAAATTGCAGAGTGATTTTACCATTGGGGAAAGCAGTTAATAGATATAAGACAAGGAAAGGTCCTTACTTAAACATCTCATAGAAGAAAATACAAGGATATCAGAAATGCAAAGGAAATGTCATCCAATTTAATATGTTGAAGAATAATGACATTCATCCCTTTAATGAATCCTCTGTGAATAATGTAATTATATGCTCTCACACTCCTAGCAGGGGGCCCAGTACTCAGGAAGCATGGGTGGAAGATTGGGTTCTGATGTTGTCACTCTGCTTCTGCCTTGTGTTTCCTGCTCGCACATCCCTCCTTCAAGAATCACAGTTACAATCTGTAAATCCATTTCCATGTGTTTGTTATGTTAAATCATAGTAAAAGCAGAATGCCTTGCAATCTTTTTTATCTGTAAAACAGCAGGAATGATAGATGTAGGGTATATTTTCTGCAAATTGCCATTTGTTCACTTAATAAATACTGTGCTGAGGAACGTTTCCAGAAATGCTATGGAGATGAGAGCGAATGCCAGTAATCACCAGTCACTGTCTGGACTAATTGTTAACAGTTCCATATCTTATTCATTTTGTTGACATATATTGCCCTGTGCGTTTGTTATCTCACTGTGGTAACTTGTTTCCTTCGTCAATCTCTGTACCCAGCGATTCCCACAACCTTCAAGATTTCATTGTTTATCTTACTTGCCTTTTTCCCTCACATAGCGTTATAATCATAGAGTCGTAGAGTTTTACAGCATGGAAATAACCCTTCAACTCAACTTGTCCATGCTGATGAAGATGTCCCATCTAAGCTGGTCCCATTTTCCCACATTTGGCCCATATCCCTTTAAACCTTTCCTAGCCATGTAGTGTCTTTTAAATGCTGTTGTCGTATCAGCCTCAACCACCTCCTGTGGCAGTTTATTCCATATACCCACTACCTTCTGAGTAAAAAAGTGCCCCTTATGTTCCTATTAAATCTTGCCCCTCTCTCTTTAAACCTATGCCCTCTGGTTCTTCATTCCCCAACTCTGGATAAATGACTGTGCATTTATTCCAAAGACGAACAGGCTTGTAGGCTCATTAGCTTGGTAAGATTGTAAGGTGTCCTTAGTGTGTGTAAGATAGTGTTAGTATACGTGGATCACTGGTTGACGCAGACTCAGTGGGCTGACGGGCCAGTTTCTGCACTGTATCCCTAAACTAAACGAAATTTATAATGTAGTATCAAATTCCAAACTGCTTATTAATGACACAATCCTTTTTCTGCTCAATTGATCACCTCCTCACATTACTTTACTTTACTTTACACTCAATCATCCTAGTTATTCACCCTCACTTGGACTCTTTCTTAGCTCCTGCGAGCCTTGAGAGGCGCCAAATGAATGTGTCTGAGAATTAATTGTTAATATCAACTGGACTGCATCAGCTGAAAGGTCCCTTTCCCTGGCCAGAGAGGTATATTTGTGTCTCTCTGCAGCCTGCAGGCGTGTACTTGTCCACATTCTTCAATCATAGGACAAATGTCTAGTGAGATCTTGGCTCATTTTAGGAAGGTGTCTAATCCATATCAAGACAATGGAGTGCATTCATCCTCTCAGTCTCCATATACTGCACCTAATGAGCACCCCAGAGAGGAAAGCATGTTCTCTCCGTCTCTCTCTTGTTTATCTTTTTCAGAAAGGAGGAACACTGGTGACTCTCCCCAGTCTTCATTGCACAGTTATAAAGGGATTGCAGCAAGAGGAATTTTTTCAATCTGACACCACTGACAGAAAATTATCTTACACTTCAAATTTTGACAAGTGTCTTCTGAGCACCATTCTTTTGGCTCCTGAGAGAAACAATGAGAAAAGTACGATTTTTTGTAAAGTTGCAAACAATCTTCATTACATATATAGACCCCTCTCTTTTATAAAGTCCTGCAGTGGCTCATTCATTAGAATTGTATCATTGTTTTAAGATTGTAATTCAATCTTACATTGAAGATTGAATGTAAGATTGTGGTCCTTTAAGTGTATATTTCAATTTCATATGAACTAAAAAAAAGTAGGAGCTGACATCTTTTCATTGTTTTGCTTCATATCCAAATCCAGAAATACATTTTCTGAAATTATTCAGCTATCTTCTGTGCATCAAATTAATGCATGCCTAGGACTCAACCAACACAATCTATGTGTAAAATCCTTGGCGCCATCTTGGGAGTAGTGCTAAAGTTGAATGAGCTTTCCAACAGCCAAACTGAGAACCTGTCATAGTTATATTCAATCATGTCTTCAGATTGGATATGAAGGAAATTCCTGCTGATTGTTGCTTGCACCCATTGAAGCTAATCAATCTATACTTTCTCTTGTTAAGAGTCAAGATTCAAGAATCAAGAGCGTTAAATTATCATGTGTACTGCCAATGAAACAATAAAATTCTTACTTGCAGCAGCATTATAGGCTTATTAACATTATACACACAGATAATATATAATAAACATTTCAATAAATTAATAACCCTCATAGAATTTCAAAAAAGCAAAAGTCGTTCATGCAACCAACAACAGATCAAAGTTCATCGTTGAGGTTAGTGTTGTGTAGTGTTCAAGAGCTTTATGACACTATTTGTTTGTAGGTGCTAATGGGTAGCAAGGGCACAGTTCATGCAAAAACAAACAATTTCACTGTCCATCTATTACTGATTGGTGACACTTCTGCTGAGTAAATTTACCGAATTCTAAGGGCAAGATAGCAGATTAGACTTCCAGCTGGCTCTGAGCAAAATAGATTGAGGGAATATCTTATTCAACCTCATCCACACTTGTTATGATTGTGCTGATAGACATTTTTTTGTGGAGTCCCTGTCCTGTCTCCATACATAAAACACTCCTCGTTACATAATGTAGCAATTTCACAATGCTAAATTAAGATTAATAACAAAAGTGACAGCTCAAAATATGGAATCCATCATGTACTGTAACTGTCTAGAATTAAATATCCCACACAATTCAATCACCCTTAAGCCAGAGGAGCCAAATCTAAATGAGGGCTGTGGGGAAGCATGACAAGAGCTCAAACAGCTGCAACTGAAAATATCTTGCTAAGCAAGCAGACGAAGCAGCAAAATCACATTCTAATTACAGTGCTAAAACAAAAATCACACTAGCAACAGGCCATGTTAATGAACCACAATTCTGCCTCATCCAATAACCGCGGTGAGAATAGTGGCTCTTTACATCAAGGAAAGTTTAAATCAGGATTGCGCCAATCAACCTCTGGAAAAATGAAATCACTGGAGTTCTGATGGAAACCTCTTCCATGCTGAGAGCCTTCCAGCATGAAGGAAGATGGTTGCTGTTATTGTAAACATATGGTCTCAGATCTTAGGCATCACAGAAGATCTTTTGGACAGTGTTTCTGCAGCTAAATATTTTTTGAGTTGTTTCTTTGCTGGTCTTCATAGGGACAGACCATTTCTGTCATTGATTGATGGGAAGGTACAAGATAGAAGAAGAGGTGTTGCATTTCATACGGTTGCATGGGAAGGTGTTGTAGGAGGAAGAAAACGGTGAAAATGGAAGAGCCGACTGGGGAATCACAAACGGAATGATCCCTTCAGAATATTGGTAGGGAAGTGGATGACTGGTATTGGTATTTGATATTGATTTGGGGTGGTATGGTGGCATAGTGGTAAAGTTGGTGCCTTACGGTGCCAGACACTACAGGTGTGATCCTGACTATGGGTGTTGTCTGTACAGAGTTTGTATGTTGTCCTCTTGAGGAAAAGCTTCTTCACCCAGTGAGTTGTGAATCTGTGGAATTCTCTGCCACAGAAGGCAGTGGAGGCCAATTCACTGGATGTTTTTCAAGGGAGAGTTAGATTTAGCTCTAAGGCCTAATGGAATCAAGGGAAATGGGGTAAAAGATGGGAACGGGGTATTGATTTTGGATGATCAGCCATGATCATATTGAATGGCGATGCTGGCTCGAAGGGCTAAATGGCCTTCACCTGCACCTATTTTCTATGTTTCTATGTGATCATGTGGGTTTTCTCTGGGTGCTTCGGTTTCCTCCCGCACTGCAAAGACATACAGGTTTGTAGGGTAATTGGCTTTGGTAAGTTGTAAAATTGTCCCAAGTGTGTAGGTCAGTGTGCGGGAAGCTGGTCGGCATGGACTCAGTGGGCCAAAGGCTGTATCTTTAAAGTCTAAAGATTTATTAGCACATGTACCAAGATGCAGGGAACAACTTTGTTTTGTGGATTAACTATGCAAATCATACCATACATGATTACAATCCAACCACATAAAAATACAAAGGCAAAAGAGAGAGGAAATGGTGCAGAATATAATGTTACAGCTAAAGAGTAAGTGCAGACAAAAAAAGGTGCAAGGCCTGCAATGAGGTAACTTGGGAGATCGGGACTAAATCCTTAGCAGATGTGAGGTTTATTCACTGGGCTGGTAACAGCGGGGAAGAAACGTTTTCTGAATCTGGTGGTGTGTGCTTCAAGCTTTTGTATCTTCTGCCTAGTGGGAGAGGGGAGAAGAGAAATGATCTGTCTGGTTTCAGAACTTTGTTGAAGGTGGCGAAAATTGCAAACCACTGAATGTAGATGATAGAGGGATGACCTCTTTAATTTATTGAACTAGTTGTCCTGCAAACATTGGAATCACTAGGTAGCCCTGGTCTCACCCTAACAGACAAACTCCCTTTGTTCTTTCCATCCCTTCCCTACTCTCTTTGCACCTTTAAATTAACTTCCCTTCACGTTTCCTAGTTCTGATAAAGGGTCTTCAACCTAAAACATTAACCATTGCTGCCAAGTAATTAAGCATGATATTTTAAGCATACTCTAAAAAATATTTAACTTGTTCTTTCATTGCGGTTGCATGTACCTGCTGGAACTGAAGAAACCAACTGAAGGTTCCTCGATTTATCATATGGCCTGTGCAGAATCCTCTAGGAAGGGGAAATGTGGTGGTGTCTGCTTCTAGGTTAATACGTCATGACTGGTGCACTGATTTAAAGGTCTTAGCTCAGCTCTGCTCTCCTGCCCTGGCAACCTCTATATCAAATGCTGCCCTTTTATCTACCAAGGGAATTCACCTCTCCATCTTATCTACAGTCAACATGCCACCCCAAGCCAGCATCAAGGTAGCACTGGAAGAATTATACATGGTCGTCAACTCTCCCCAGACAGTGAAACTTGATTCCCTGGTCATCATTGTCGATGACTTCAATGAAGCTAACTTTAGTAACATGACATACACCCTTTGAGTATACCTATGGCTCCATTCCAAACCCTCATTTTGATCAGTCAGTTAGGGACTACTCTAAGCAGAAATCTTGGATGAACAGGGAGATTCATTTTCTGCTAAAATCCAGATACAAGACTTTCAAGAACAATGATCCAACATTGTAAAAGAAGGTGAAGTAAAAGCTCCACAAGATTATCAGGGATGCCAAGAGAGCATTTGAAAATAAGTTCAATTTACTCAAATGGATTCCAAGCGACTGTGGTGGGGCCTGAATACAAATATGGACTACAAGCCATAATCAGGACCATCTCTGCCAAAGGCACACCTCTACCAGATGAGCTCAGTGTCCTTTATACCTGTTTTGAAAAGGCAAACACAACTCTCGTAGGTGTCTCCCATCACCCTCTGCTGGCTCTGTCCCATACAGGTTGGTGTGCTAGCACCATTCAATCAGACGACCTACCCCTTAATGTCAGCAAGGCAAGAGAGTTGGTTATTGAATTAAGGAAGTGAAAGGGTGAACACAACTCTTTCTTCATCAACCGAGCTGCTGTGGAGATTGTTTCCAGCTTCAAGTTCCTAGGCTTCCAATATGCCAGCAACCTAACCTAGGTCCCTATACCTTAATGAGGTGATCAAAACAGCTCATCAGTGCATTTATTTACTTAGGCATCTGAGAAGATTTAGCATGTCCATGAGAATCCTTTCAAACTTCTACAGATATAGAAAGTACTCTGATAAGATGCATCTCACCCTGGTATGACGACTGCTTTGCTCTTGATTATTTGAACCTGCAGAGAGTGGTGAACACTGTCCAGTCATTCACAGGCTCATCGATTCCTTCCAGCCAAACCATTTTAAAGGTATGTTGCAACAGGAAGATTGGCAGTTTCATTAAGGATGCCTGTCACCCAGTCCCTTCTCACTCTTCTGCCTCGTGGAAGAAAATACAGGAGCTTGGAAGCTCAGACATCCAAACTTAAGAACAGATTCTTCCCCACTGGTATGCAACACCTGAACATTCACTCCTTTCTCAGAGCTCCTGCCATGTACTCCTACTTTCAACTCTTCCTTATTTGATTATCCCATTTCTGCACTTTAATATTCCTTTGTACTGCTTTTGTATTGAATTTTGTAATGAAATCTTGCACCATTCTGTTGTTTTACATTTGTAATTGCATTTATTGTAGTATTTATCTTTACTGTAGGCAAAGTGTTTACTCCGCAAGCTTCAGGTGAACTAGGAACTTCATTGCACCCTCGTGTATATAGAAACATAGAAACATAGAAAAATAGGTGCTGGGGTAGGCCATTCGACCCTTTGAGCCAGCACCGCCATTCAA
The DNA here is from genome assembly GCF_053455715.1 of Rhinoraja longicauda. Classification (NCBI taxonomy): domain Eukaryota; kingdom Metazoa; phylum Chordata; class Chondrichthyes; order Rajiformes; family Arhynchobatidae; genus Rhinoraja; species Rhinoraja longicauda. The sequence goes on along the minus strand of NC_135955.1, from coordinate 67,431,459 downwards.
TATGATCATGGCTGATCATCTAAAATCAGTATCCCATTCCTGCTTTTACCCCATATCCCTTGATTCCTTTAGCCCTAAGAGCTAAATCTAACTCTCTCTTGAAAAAATCTAGTGAATTGGCCTCCCCTGCTTTCTCTGGCAGAGAATTCCACCGATTCACAACTCTCTGGGTGAAGAAGTATTTCCTCATCTCAGTCCTAAATGGCCTACCCCTTATTCTTAAACTGTGACCCCTGGTTCTGGACTCTCCCAACATCCGGAACATTTTTCCTGCATCTAGCCCGTCCAAATCCTTTAAGAATTTTATATGTTTCTATAAGATCCCCTCTCATCCTTCTAAATTCCAGTGAATACAAGCCCAGTCGACCCATTCTTTCATCATATGTCAGTCCTGCCATCCCAGGAATTAACCTGGTGAACGTACGCTGCATTCCCTCAATAGCAATAATGTCCTTTCTCAAATTACGAGACCAAAATTACACACAATACTCCAGGTGCGGTCTCACCAGGGCCCTGTACAACTGCAGTAGGACCTCCTTGCTCCTAAACTCAAATCCTCTCGCAATGAAGGCCAACTTTCCATTGGCTTTCTTCACTGCCTGCTGTACCTGCATGCTTAATTTCAGTGACTGATGTACAAGCACACCCAGGTCTTGTTGCACCTCTCATTTTCCTAATCTGACACCATTCAGATAATAATCTGCCTTCCTGTTCTTGCCACCAATGTGGATAACCTCACATTTATCCACATTATACTGCATCTGCCATGTATCTGCCCACTCACCCAACCTATCCAAGTCATCCTGCAGCCTCATATCATCCTCATCGCAGCTCACATTGCCACCCTGCTCTGTGTCATCCACAAACTTGGAGATGTCACATTTAATTCCCTTGTCTAAATCGTTAATATATATTGTAAATAACTGGGGTCCCAACATCGAGCCTTGCGCCACCCCACTAGTCACTGCCTGCCGTTCTGAAAAGGACCCGTTAATTCCTACTCTTTGCTTCCTGTCTGCCAACTAGTTCTCTATCCATGTCAATATCCTACCTCCAATGCCATGCACTCTAATTTTGCACACTTATCTCTTGTGTGGGACCTTGTCAAAGACTTTTTGAAAGTCCAGATACACCATATCCACTGGCTCTCCCTTATCCATTCTACTTGTTACATTCTCAAAGAATTCCAGAAAATTAGTCAAGCATGATTTCCCCTTCTTAAATCCATGCTGACTTTGACCAATCATGTCACTGCTTTCCTTTTTTTTTTTTTTTTAATTAAAATTTTTTATTGGAGATAGGTACATAACCTGTTTACATCTTTACAGTCATACATTTTTAAATTGATAATATTGTCAATTATTATTATATTGTCTCCAATACCTTTTGCCCCTTTTTTTTTTTTTAAACAAGATAGAACTAAAGAAATAGATGAAGTAAAGAAAGAAAAGAGAGAGAAGAAAAATAAAAACAAAAACAAATTTAAAAAAAAACAAAAAAAAAAATAAGGAAAAAGTTAGTTAAAGAAGAATGGAAAAATTTATTAAAATAACAAAAACTTCATTCGAGATATATTCGTACATTTCAAAGTATAGCATTTCATCCATTCTTTAGTCCGAGTGCTAGTCAGGTTCCTGTGCTGAACTATTCTGACCCTTTAAGTAATCAATAAAAGGAGACCATGTTCCAATGAATAATTCCTGTTTGTCCAACAGGGAAAATCTGATTTTTTCCACGTTTAAGGTCTCCGTCATTTCTATAATCCACATTTTGATTGTGGGGGCCGTAGTGCCTTTCCAAAATTTTAGAATTAATTTTTTTCCTGTTATTAAACTATAATCAATAAAGTTTCTTTGTGTTGTTCTAAATGTTTGATTTAATTCTAATATTCCGAGTATAATTAATTTTGGATCTGGGTCCAATTGTGTGCTGGTTACTTTAGATATTATGCTAAAAATATTTACCCAGAATTTTTTAATTTTTATACAGTTTGCAAACATATGAAATAATGTAGCTTCTAAATGTTGACATTTATCACATTTAGGTGAGATATGTTGGAAAATTTTATGTAGTTTTGTTTTGGAATAGTGTAACCTATGTATTACTTTAAATTGTATTAGAGAATGTCTGGCGTTTAGTGAACACTGATGTATATGTTGCAAACTTTCTTCCCAAGTATCTTTCGTCACTGCTTTCCAAATGGGCTGCTATAACGTCTTTAACAATCGACTCTAGCACCTTTCCCACTACTGATGTCAGGCTAACTGGTCTTTTATTCCCCGTTTTCTCACTCCCTCCTTTCTTAAAAAGTGGGGCTACATTGACTACCCTCCAGTTCACATGAGCTGATCCTGAGTTGAGAAAACATTGGAAAATGATCACCAATGCATCCACGATTTCTAGGGCCACCTCTTGAGTGCTCTGGGATATGACCATAGACTAATCTAGTCTATTCTAAAACTGCATTGGTAAGGTGATGTGGCATCTTTGAAACAACATCATTTTGAAATTAATTACATTTTGCCACATAAGAACATTAGAATTGGTAATGTGTAACTGTACAATAAACAGAATGCATCATGCAAGTCTATTGCTATTTTCCTTGACAGCTGCTATGGTAATTTCATTTTATATCCATATTGTATATCTACTATCTGTCTCTGTGCAGCAATGTACCACTGCATGTCTGGAGATAAAGCCATACATTTGAGTCATTCATGTTTGTTGACTGAACTGTGTGGCAACCAAGCCACTGAGAAATCCGTGAGTGAGCGTATACATATCAATAGACAATAGACAATAGACATCAATAGACAATAGACAATAGACATCAGTCTGAAGAAGGGTCTCGACCCGAAACGTCACCCATTCCTTCTCTCCCGAGATGCTGCCTGACCTGCTGAGTTACTCCAGCATTTTGTGAATAAATACCTTCGATTTGTACCAGCATCTGCAGTTATTTTCTTATATGACAATAGGCAATAGGTGCAGGAGGAGACCATTCGGCCCTTCGAGCCAGCACCGCCATTCAACGTGATCATGGCTGATCATTCTCAATCAAGAGAATCAAGAGTGTTTAATTGCCATACGTACCAACAATAGAACAATGAAATTCTTACTTGCAGCAGCTTAACAGGCCGGTTAACAACACAATACACATAGATAATATAATTTTTGAAAAAGTAATAAATTAATAACCATAATATGAGTGCAAATATGGTCCTCAGAGGTTCATAGATGCTGAGGTTAGTGTTGTGTAGTATTCAGATAGTTGTTGGGAAGAAGCTATTCTTGAACCTGATTGTCACGTTTTTCAGGCTCCCATACCTTCTTCTCAATGATAGGAGTGAAATGAGAGCATGGCCAAAGTGGTGTAGGTCTTTGATGATACTAGCTGCCTTTTTGAAGCAGTTTCTCCTTTAGATCCCTTTGATGGTATTGAGTTCAGTCCCTGTGATGGACCAAGCAGTGTCTACCACTCTCTGTAATTTATTTTGTTTCTGGACTTTTGAGTTGCCAAAACAGGCCATGATGCAACCAGTCAGTCTGCTCTCTACCAGACAGCTGTAGAGTTCAAAAGAGTATTCATTGGCTTAGCAAATCTCCTCAATCTTCTATGGAAGTATATGTAAAAACCTTATATGTAATTGCATCAATAGGCTTGGCCCAGGACAGAACTTCAGAGATATCATGTGTAGGAAAGAACTGCAGATGCTCATACCCTCAAATCCTGGCAACATCCTCATAAATCCTTTTTGAACCCTTTCAAGCTTGACAATATCTTTCCTTTAACATGGTGCCTAGAACTGAACACAATATTCTAAATATGGTCTCACCAACATCTTATACAACTGCAACATGACCTCCCAACTTCTATACTCACTTTTTATTTTTATTTTTTTTGTTTTTATTTAGCCTTATTCGTAGCTCCACCCATAGAGCCTCACTAGACGAACCGCCCGTAATGTCACCTCTGATCACTGCCATGATATCCGTCTTAACCAACAATGCAACCCCATCTCCTCTTTTTCCCTCACCCCTTTCTCTCCTGAAGCTCCTGTACCCCAGAACATTGAGCTGCCAGTCCTGCCCCTCCCTTAACTAGGTTTCAGTCATGGCTACTACGTCCCAGTCACTCATACCTATCCATGCCCTAAGCTCATCTGCTGTACCCGTCAGGCCCCTTGCATTAAAATATGTGCAGTTTAAACCAACCCTCCTTTCTCGCTCTCCACCTTTCACCTGCTTATTCTGTCCACCAACCTTTCCCACACCACCATACCAACTTCTAGCCTTTCACGTGCCTTTGTCCTGTACAAGATCCCACTCCCCTGCCAATCTAGTTTAAACCCTCCCGTGTAGCATTAGCAAATCTGCCCGCTAGGATGTTGGTTCCCCCTCCAGTTAATGAGGGAGCACAGTTTCGAGGGAGAACAACAAAGCCATTCTTCCATTAGAAATGGCTTCCAAAAGGAACATTACATTAGAAAATAATTTGATGCCATGGAAAGCAAAATATGTTTTGTAAAGCAGTACAAAGGTTATAAGATTGAAATGATCCTAACTATTGATAATTGTAGCATTACAGATTTGTAACTTAAAAACAGAGATGTGGGATGACTGTCAGTGTCTTATTGAAGAGTTTATGTCCATGTGCAACTTTGATGCCTTCCAGATTTTGCGCTTTATGACAGTTTTTTTTGTGTGGTTCAATTGTCACGTGAATTTAGAGTTATTATCTGTTCAAAATGTCAAACTCGATCTTTTATGCATGGTTACATTGTCGATAGAGGTGGCATTAAGGATTGCTGAAGTGTTTCATCCAAAGGAATGTACCAATATGACTGTGCTTTACAGTCAGGGCACTGGTCATGAATATTAAAGTTCCAAAGCACACATTGCCATGTTTTTGTGCTAAATTAGCTAATAGCACCACAGTCCAAAGCAGGTTGTGCCTCTGCTGAGTTGCTCATATGCAGAAGACATAGAACATAAGCGTGACACATTGGTGCAACACCATCCAGTGACCATCTCCCCATGTCTACATGGGTTTCCTAGGGTGCTCTAGTATCAACTCACATCCCAAAGACACAAAAGTGGATAGGTCTACTGTAAATTGTCTACTGTAAATTTCCTCTAATGTGCACGTGAGTGGTAGAATCTGAGGGAGATGATGGGAGTGTGGGGATAATAAAATCGAATTATGTTTGGATTAGTGCAGATGGACACTTGATGGTTGGCATCAACTTGCTCCACAATTGACCTACGATTAGCCAAATCTGGAAGGAAAATTGGAAGACAGACAGTTGAGACGGAAACAAAACTATAGTACATCTTGGAGAGAAATGTCAAACAAAATGGTAGTGTGGGTGTTAAACGCAGCTAACACCAGCTGACAAATCACATACAGAATTTAAAAATGTTACAAGCACCCAATTCAGTCAGTATCTGTGGAGAGAGAAAGGGAAGCAAGGTTTCGGGTCAACAAGTCTTCTCAGAATGTAAAAGACATCTCATTCTTAAACTGAGCTCCGCTGTAATACCTTTAATTTCACGGCTCTCACACCATTTGACACTGGATGATGTGAGGAAATCAGTGTGTGCAGAATACCAATTTCTTTAAACAGATAAAATAAATGAAACGGAGGGCCATTAACAAGTTTGGAAATTGGAAATGAGATTTTGGAGTGATAATTGAAGTATGCAGGAGATAAAATTACATACATATTTTTAAATTCCAGCAAGTAAGACATCCAATAACATGGGAGAATCATCAACAAACGCTCTAAATGTATTAACCTTCCATCCCCTTGCTTCTGAATCTTTCTACTTCTGCCATGAAAATATGTACCGTTGTGCTACCTGTCTTCCTTTTTTGCTCTATTTTCTAATCCAATGGAACCTTACCAATTCTGGGTAATTTTGGAAAATCAAAGCAAATGCATCAACTTTCTCACTCTCCACTATGTTTGAATCTCAAGCATAAGGTTCATCAGGACCCAGAAATTTGTCAGTTTACAGTCTGAAGCATTTGACACAGTCATAAAGAATGCCTATCCATGCCTCAACTACTTTAGAAGATGAAGGAGATTTGGTATGTTGACAAATACTCTCTCGAACTTCAACAGGTGTATAGTAAAGAGCATATTGACTGGTTGCATCACAACCTGGTTTGGCAACTCTACACCCAGGAATGAAGGAGATCACAGAGACTGGTGGACCCTGCCTGATCTATCACAGGTACTGAACTCCCAATCATTGAAGGGATCTATAGGAGGCACTGCCTCAAAAAGGCAACCTGTACATTAAAGACCCTCATCACCCTGGTCACGCACTCATTTTACTCCTACCATTGGGAAAATGATACGGGAGTCTGAAAGTTGTGACCACCACTTTCAAGAACAGTTTCTACCCAACAAACATCAGGCTCTTGAACACTATACAACACCAACCTCAACTATAATAATAATAATAATAATACATTTTATTTATATAGCGCTTTTCATATACTCAAAGACGCTTTACAGAGATTTTGAGAACATAGGGAAATGAATAAATAGATAAATAAGTAAATAAATAAATGAACAGAGAAAGGAGACAGAAGGTGAGGTGACCTTCAGTGGTTGAAGGCAGTACTGAACAGGTGAGACTTCAGCGATGTTTTGAATGTGGTGAGTGTGGGGGAGTCTCTAACGGTTTGGGGTAGTGAGTTCCATAGGGTGGGAGCAGCGATGGAGAAAGCCCTGTCCCCCCAGGATCTGAGTTTAGTCCGGATGTGGGGGGATAGGAGATTGGCAGCGGCAGAGCGGAGGGTGCAGGTGGGAGTGTGCCTGTGGAGGAGGTCGGTCAGGTAGGATGGGGCCAGGTTATGGAGGGCTTTGTAGGTTATGAGGAGGATTTTGTACTGGATTCTCTGGGGGATGGGGAGCCAGTGGAGTTTATAAAGGACGGGGGTGATATGGTCACGGATCGAGGTGTGTGTGAGTAGACGGGCAGCGGAGTTTTGAATGTATTGAAGTTTATTGATGATTTTTGAGGGTGCGCCATAGAGGAGGCTGTTGCAGTAGTCCAGACGGGAGGTGATGAAGGCGTGGATGAGGGTTTCTGCAGCTGTGGAGGAGAGGGATGGACGGAGACGGGCAATGTTTTTGAGGTGGAAGAAGGCTGTCTTTGTGATGTGTTTGATGTGTTTGTCGAAGGAGAGGGTTTGATCAAGGATGATTCCAAGATTCCGGATGTGAGGTGAGGTGGATACTGGGAGACCATCAATGTTGAGGATGAAGTTTTGGGTGGATTTGGTGAGCGTTATTGGACCAATGATGATGAACTATAGTCTATGAACTATAGTCTGTCTATGAACCAACTATGAACTATAGTCTGTCTTTGGCTGCACTAAGAATTTAGTGGTGTTTTTTTGCACTAGTACCGGAGTTATTCATTTATGGCGTTTTGGTTTGTTATATTATCTGTGTGTATTGTGTTTGCGGGTCTTTTATGATACTGTGAGTAAGAATTTAATTATTCTGCTGTTGGTACATATGACAATGCGGCACTCTTGACTGTTAAGCACCATTCTTTCATCTTTTCCTAGCTTTCAATCGATCATGTGTTAGACAATAGACAATAGACAATAGACAATAGGTGCAGGAGTAGGCCATTCAGCCCTTCGAGCCAGCACCGCCATTCAATGCGATCATGGCTGATCACTATCAATCAGTACCCCGTTCCTGCTTTCTCCCCATACCCCCTCACTCCGCTATCCTTAAGAGCTCTATCCAGCTCTCTCTTGAAAGCATCCAACGAACTGGCCTCCACTGCCTTCTGAGGCAGAGAATTCCACACCTTCACCACCCTCTGACTGAAAAAGTTCTTCCTCATCTCCGTTCTAAATGGCCTACCCCTTATTCTCAAACTGTGGCCCCTTGTTCTGGACTCCCCCAACATTGGGAACATGTTATCTGCCTCTAATGTGTCCAATCCCCTAATTATCTTCAATACTCAGGTATCATTTATGTCATCCTGCAGCTATGGCACTGCAATGACTGTCAGATCATACCTGCTAACTTATATTTGCACTCTCAGTTCATCTGCTTTGCTTTGAATGTCTGTTTTGCAATGTCTGTTACTTCTTCATTTCTCCCTTCATATATTTGGATCTGCTGCAAGACATGTGATTATATCCACACATATTGCAAACAGTACTTTTATTAAGCATCCAAAAGGAGCACTCATGAAATGCTCATAACACATGATGAGCGTTTGACGGCACTGGGCCTATAATTTGCTGGAGTTTAGAAGAATGAGGGAGGACCTTATTGAAACATACAGAATAGTGAAAGGCTTGGATGGAGTGGATGTGGAGAGGATGTTTCCACTAGTGGGAGATTCCAGGACTAGAGGTCATCGCCTCAGAACTAAAGGACGTTCTTTTAGGAAGGAGATGTGCAGGAATTTCTTTAGTCAGAGGGTGGTGAATCTGTGGAATTCTTTGCCACAGAAGGCAAAGTCAGTAGATATATTTAAGGCAGAGATAGGTAGATTCTTGATTAGTATGGGTGTCAGAGGTTATGGGGAGAAGGCAGGAGGATGGGGTTAGGAGGGAGAGATAGATCAGTCATGATTGAATGGTGGAGTAGCCTTGATGGGCCGAATGGCCTAATTCTACTCCTATTATTTATGATGATTCAATTATTTATTCTGGACTCTGTATCTTTCCCTTTGCTCTACCAGTTACACTCAAGTTTGGATTAATTTCATTTATGAATAGTATTATTTGATTGGATAGCATGCAAAACAACGCTTTTCATTGTACCTCGGTGCATGTGACAATAATAAACCTAAACCAATAATTCAATATTCTTCTTACTTCTTCTTAAGCCCTTGGCTCCTCTAGGGAACATAGGCCATTGACAAATGTCCTCCACCTCACTCGGTTGTTGGCGGTTTTGAAAGAACTTTCTCGAGATCTCCCCAGATGAGCCCATTTCCAGACATTTCTGCCTAGACACCTCTTCTCCAGCTGTTCCTGTTGCGACCGCTCTTCCTTTTTCCTTGGGGGTTCCATTTCAGGGCTTGCCGGGTGATGTTTGTGGCAGGTTTTCTGAGGGTGTGTCCAGTCCAACTCCATTTCCTCCTTCGAATTTGTAAGTCATTGGGTTCCTGCCTTGTTCTTTTCCACAGGTCCACATTGCTTACTTTGTCTCTCCACCAGATGTTTAGTATTCTCCTGAGGCAGGTGTTAATGAATGTTTGCAGCCAGTTTGTTGTGTGTTTTGTTGTTTTCCATGTCTCTGATCCATACAGCATTACCTGCTTCACATTGGAGTTAAAGATGCACATTTTGGTGTTGATTGAGATGCATTTGGGGCTCAAAATACAATGATTCAATTAAACATTATTGTAACATGCACCTTGGTGCAGTGAAATGCTTTATTTTGCATACAACCCAGTAAAATCATAAACCAGACCTCACCTAGGCAATATACAAGTGTCACCATGTTTTGGCATCAACATAATTACACCAAAATGTGGTGACACGTACTGCCTAGGTGAGGTCTAGGAGTATAGGTACATAGTTCCTTGAAAGTGGCATCGCAGGTAGAAAGGCCAAGCAGAAGCAGGTGGGACTAGTGTAAATGGGGCATGTTGGGCCAAAGGCCCTGTTTCTATGCTATATTACCCCTACGTCTTTTAAAGCTTCCCTATCCATATACCTGGCAAAATGACTTTTCAGCCTCCCTTCCATTGATTCCATCTACACCATACTGCCTCGGCAAGGCTGCCAGTGTAGTCAAGGACAGTCTCACGCCAGTCACTTCCTCTTCCTTTATCAGGCAGGAGATACAGAAGTCTGCAAAGGCATACCTCCAGATTCAGGAACAGTTTCTTCCGAGTTATTATCAGGTAACTGAATGGTCCTCTTATCAGCTAGAGTGCAGTCTTGAACTCCCATCTACCTTACTGGAGATCTTTGAACTATCTTTAATCGGACATTATTGGACTTCAATGTTACACCTTTGCACTAAATGTTGTACCCTTTATTCTTTATCTGTGCACAGTGGATGGCTTGATTGTGTTCAAATATAGACTTCTCCTGACTGGATAGTGCACAAACAAAAGCTTGTCAGTAAACCTTGGTGTACCTGACAATGTTCAGTCTGAAGATGGTTCTCGACCCGAAACATCACCCATTCCTTCTCTCCCGAGATCCTTCTCTCCTGACCCGCTGAGTTACTCCAGCTTTTTGTGTCTACCAATGATAAACTAAACTATACCTCAGCTAGTTCCTCTGGCAGATCGTTCTACATACCCATCACCCTCTGTGCGAAAAGCTGCCCCTCAGGTTCCTATTAATTTTTTCCCCTCTCACCTTTAACCTATGCACTCTAGTTCAATTTCCCTACCTTGGAAAAAGACTGTGCATTCACTCTCTCAATGTTCCTCATAATTTTATGCACCTCAATAGGATCACCCATCAGACTCCTAAATTCTTCTTATTATCTATTTTTATATTTCTCGTTGGCTTTACCTTATTCTCCAATTTCACTTTCCTTGTTAACCGTTTAGGTATTTACTGCTGTTTCAATCTTTTGAGCCATCATTCTATCTTGTGCAATTGTATGCTTTTACTTTATGATGAATTACAATCATTTGCCGGTTAATCAGAGACATTAGGCCTTCCCCTTGGAATTTTCTTTCTTGTTTAAATGTGTCAGTTCTGTGTTTTCTGAAAGATCTCCTTTAAATATCTACCTTTGCATCTCGATTGACTGATCCCATGGTTCATTTTGTCAGTTCCCTTCAGCTCAATCTATTTTCATGTCTTCATAATTGTCCTTATTTAAGTTTAAAATACTATTGTTGGACCCATTCTTCTCTCCAACAAACTGAAAGTAAAATTCAATCATTTTATGATTTTTCTTCTGCTTAGAGGAGCCTTTTCAATGAGGCCATTAATTAATTCCAACTCATTGCACATAATCACGTTTAATATACCCTTCTCCCTAGTGTGCTATAGAACTTGCTGCTGAGAAACTATCATGAAAAAACTGCTAATTCCCCAAGTTGGCAATCTTTGTCTATTTGATTTTTCAAATGTACATGCAGATTAAAATTCCCTAGGATTATTATTCTGACCAGCTCTCTTTCATTCTCTGTCTTTCTATTTGGTTATTAAAAGGGGGCCTGTGCACCTTCTCTGGAGTGACTTCTTGCCTTTATTATACCTTATCCCCACCCAAACAGCTTTCACATACTGGTTTCCTGAACCTATGCCAACCTACCCAATTGCTTTTTGGGCATCATAAATGAACAGGGTCACTCTTTTACCTACAGATATTTTTAAGGCAGAGATAGATTCTTGATTAGTACAGGTGCCAGGGGTTATGGGGAGAAGGAAGGAGAATAGGCTTGGTGGGAGAAATAGATCAGCCATGATTGAATGGCGGAGTAGACTTGATGGGCCGAATGGCCTATTTCTGCTACTATTACTTATGACCTTGTGACCTAAAGCAAAAATTATTTTTTTAACAACGCAAGTGCCAAGCATTTGTTATTGATGTTATTAGCACAGACCTGTCCAGCCCCTCCACTATTTGCATATGTGCTTGCATCCATCCATCTGCAAAAGATGATGGTGTGGCTTTGACGTTGTCCTGCTTGGAGAGGGGAATGATTCATCTGTGGTTGCATTTCCTTCTGTGGCTGACTAGGCCTATCCTTAACAGGCAGACCCTCCCACAGGTGAAGTTGTCTCTGGCCGTTGGATTGGGGAGTGTGTTGCAATTGACCATTTTGTGGCATCGGCACCTGGCCTCCAGGGTCTTGAACCACATACTGTTGTGGTGTTTCAAATCACCAAAATGTTGTCTCTCCACAGTCCTCAGCAGCATATATTTGAGGAAATCCTTATTTTACCATCTGAAGGTAATGAAGACTCTGTAGCGACCATAGAGAATGGTCCAGGTCGTCGAACCCTCGGATTGGCCAGCGAGGTCACGTGGGAACGCGACCATGGGGATTGGTCCAGGGAACGACATCGCTGATTGGCCAGCGATGTCATGTGCGCGTTTGGCGCCCGATTGAGTCAGTTCGGCGAAGTCTTCAAGGAAGACAGTAAGTTTGTATTGGTTGTCCTGTACCTTGTTGTTTAACTTTGTATTCGTGTATTGCGGCTGCAATAAACTTCGTCTACAACCAACAAGTTTCGGACTCGCCATATTGGTGACCCCGACGTGATCTGGACGATCACCGACTGAGCAGGAACCCGACGCCTCGTTGACGATGACCGAGCAGGGCACACCGGAGTCAAGCGCGGCAGGCGTTCATCTTCCGTTATTTTGGACGTACGCACCGCAAGCTTGGTTTATCCACGCCGAGGCTCAATTCCATATAAAGAAGGTGTCGGACGAATCCACGAAGTACTTCTACCTCGTCAGCGCTCTATCGCCGGACACAACCAAGCGCGTGATGCGGTTCATCGTAAATTCACCTGCGGAAGACAAGTACGAGGCCATGAAGAAGGTATTACTGCGAACCTTCGGGTTGAATAAGCATGGTGGTGCGGCAAAACTTCTGCACCTACCGGATCTTGGAGACCAACTGCCTTCCGTCCTCATGGCCGAAATGATGATGCTAGCCGGTGAGCATACGGATTGCCCGATGTTTGAACAGGCATTCCGCGAGAAACTTCCCGAGGATGTCCGACTGCTGCTTACGGATTGTTCTTTTAAGGACCCCGAAGCATATGCAGCGAAAGCGGACGCGCTCATAGCGGCAAAAAACAAGGCAAGTGGTTCAATCAACAAAGTCTCGACATCGGTGACCACGCCACAGCGACGGCAAGATGGCGCCACGTCTCCCGCCAATTCTCCGAAAGCCCGCCAAAAAGATCCGCACAAGCGCGGCTGGTGCTATTATCACCTACGATGGGGTAACGAATCCCGCAACTGTCGTTTGCCTTGTACCTTCGCGGGAAATGCCTCGGCCGATCGTAAATAGGGGCAGTTACGATTGGCCAGAACCGGCGCCTCTATGTCCATGATCGATTCACGGACACAGAATTTTTGGTAGACACGGGAGCCATCGTCAGCATAGTGCCGCCGACCGACCTCGAAACCGGATCGGGTAAGACAGGTCCCACCCTCATCGCGGTTAATGGCAGCCCAATTCGCACTTTCGGTACACGGAAGATGTCCCTTGTGTTAGGCCTCCGCACGTACGAATGGCCATTCATCATAGCCGACGTCAAACAAGCGATCCTGGGTGCAGATTTTCTCTGGGCTTTTTCACTGGTTCCTGATGTCCGCGGTAACGACCTCCGACCCTCCGCCGAAGATGAGCACGTCGCTCCGACAATCGCCTCCTCGCCCAGCCCTACTGTCCAGGCCGTCGTCGCGGCCCCCGACTCATATGCTGCGATTCTGGCAGAGTTCCCAGAGCTGCTCGTCCAACGTTTTGACGCACCTTCGGCTAAGCACGGTGTGGTCCATCACATCCGCACCGAAGGCCCTCCCGTTTTCGCTCGGGCCAGGAGACTACCGCCAGACAAACTGGTGGTGGCAAGGGCGGAGTTCAGGAAGATGGAGGAAATGGGAATTGTCCGTCAGTCTGACAGCCCGTGGGCCTCGCCGTTACACATGGTCTCCAAGGCATCTGGGGGGTGGAGGCCATGTGGCAATTATCGGCGTCTCAATGCTGTCACCACGGCTGATCGCTACCCCATACCGCACCTACAGGACTTTTCATCTGGGCTGGAAGGAGCGGTGGTGTTTTCCAAAATCGATTTGGTGCGAGGATACCATCAGATTCCGGTGCGACCGGAGGACATACAAAAAACTGCAACTATTACTCCGTTCGGGTTGTTTGAATGGTTGCGTATGCCTTTCGGTTTAAAGAACGCGGCACAGGCTTTCCAGCGACTGATGGACCGCGTGGGCCGGGGTTTACCCTTTTTGTTTATTTATTTAGACGACATCCTGGTAGCCAGCCCCTCAGTGCAGGAACACCAGGCCCATTTGCGGACCGTGTTCCAGCGGCTCCAAGACCACGGGCTCATTATCCAAACCTCCAAATGTCAATTCGGCCTGCCTGCCCTCGATTTTCTAGGGCACAGAATTACTCCTGCCGGCGCCGCCCCTTTGCCCGAGAAGGTGGAAGCTATCCGGGCTTTTCCCAGGCCCACCACAGTAAAAGGGCTGCAGGAGTTCGTAGGCATGGTTAATTTCTACCATAGATTCGTTCCGGCAGCGGCGCGAGTCCTGTGCCCGCTTTTCCAATGCCTTGCAGGGAATCCGGTAGAGTTGTTGTGGTCCCCGACCGCAGAGTCGGCTTTTACGGCAGCTAAGGCAGCCTTGGCAGACGCCACCATGTTGGTCCATCCGAGCCCCTCCGCCCCCACGGCCCTGACGGTTGACGCCTCTGACGTGGCGGTGGGTGGGGTTCTGGGGCAGCAGGTCGGTGGCCGTTGGCAGCCTTTAGCGTTTTTCAGCTGGCAACTAAATTCGGCCGAGCTGAAATATAGCGCATTTGACCGAGAGCTTCTAGCTCTCTATTTAGCTGTCCGTCATTTCAGGTATTTCCTCGAGGGCCGCCCATTCGTGGCATTTACGGACCACAAGCCATTAACATTTGCTTTTTTGAAATTGTCTGACCCATGGTCGGCCCGCCAGCAGCGGCACCTGACTGCTATCTCCGAATTTACTACAGATGTCCGTCATATCGCGGGTAAGCTTAATGCCGTTGCTGACGCCCTGTCTAGACCTGCTTTTCCCCCTATTTCGGCGGTGGACTGCGAAGTGGATCCCCAGGAGCTTGCGGAGGCACAGCTCCTAGTGGATATCGTTTCGGCTTACCAGTCCACCACTTCGGGATTGAAGTTGGCCCAGGTAGCTTGTGGGTCGGAGGGCACGAAAGTCTGGTGCGATGTTTCTCTTCCTCGTCCCAGGCCGGTAGTACCGCCCTCCCTTCAGCGCCGGGTTTTCGATGCCATTCATGGGCTGGCGCACCCGTCCATCCGCTCCACCTCTGCCTTGGTAGCAGCGAGGTTTGTCTGGCATGGCCTGCGGAAACAGGTAGCGGGGTGGGCACGTTCCTGCGTGCCCTGTCAGACCGCTAAAGTCCAGCGCCACGTCCAGCCCCCCGTACAGGATTTCGAGGTCCCGGCTTTTCGTTTTTTCCACATCCACGTGGATTTGGTCGGGCCTTTGCCTTCCTCCCGGGGCTACACCCACCTCCTCACGGTGGTGGATCGGTTCACCCGGTGGCCAGAGGCTTTCCCATTGTTTGATATCTCGTCAGCGTCTTGTGCTAGGACTTTGGCCCTTCATTGGGTAGCTCGTTTCGGGGTCCCGGCAGTTATTACAACTGACAGAGGGCCACAGTTCACTTCGTCCCTCTGGGCCGCGCTGGCGGAACTGTACGGGTCCAAGTTACAACCCACAACTGCATATCACCCCCAGGCAAATGGACTCGTAGAAAGGTTCCACCGCCAACTTAAGGCGTCCCTCAGTGCAAGGCTTGAAGGCCCGAACTGGGTAGACCAACTCCCTTGGGTTCTTTTGGGCATCCGGACTGCTCCTAAGCCAGATCTCGGTGCGTCGTCCGCAGAGCTAGTATATGGCTCGACACTTCGAGTACCCGGAGATCTGTTTCCGGACCCTTCAGCCCTGCTCCCTACAGTCCCATCAGCGTTAGCATCTCTCCGGGAACGGGTGGGCTCCCTGGCTCCAGTGCCGACTTCACGTCATGGGTGTCCCATGGTACATGAACCGTCTTCCCTGAAGGACTGTGAGTTTGATTTTCTGCGTAAAGATGCCCATCGCGCCCCGTTGCAGAGGGTCTATCAAGGGCCGTTCCGGGTTTTACGTAAGGGAACGGCTACTTTCACCTTAGACATGGGCGGCAAGAGTGAACTCGTCTCGGTGTCCCGGCTCAAACCTGCCCATTTGGACCCGGATCAACCAGTCCTGGTCGGTCAAACCCCTAGGCGAGGCCGACCTCCGTTAGTTCCGCCCAGTCCAGAAACCCCCGTTCCGACAGTCCCTCCAGGACCCCCCGTTTCGGCAGTTCCTCCAGGACCCCCCGTGCCGGTAGTTCGTCCAGAACCTCTCGTTCCGGCTGTTCCACCAAGTCCGGAACCTCCGGCTCCTGTGGTTCAGGCTGTCCCTCTCCGTACTCGTTATGGTCGCGAAATCCGGCTCCCAGCTAGGTTCCGCACCTCGGGTTCTGGGGGGGGGGTCATGTAGCGACCATAGAGAATGGTCCAGGTCGTCGAACCCTCGGATTGGCCAGCGAGGTCACGTGGGAACGCGACCATGGGGATTGGTCCAGGGAACGACATCGCTGATTGGCCAGCGATGTCATGTGCGCGTTTGGCGCCCGATTGAGTCAGTTCGGCGAAGTCTTCAAGGAAGACAGTAAGTTTGTATTGGTTGTCCTGTACCTTGTTGTTTAACTTTGTATTCGTGTATTGCGGCTGCAATAAACTTCGTCTACAACCAACAAGTTTCGGACTCGCCATAGCTCATTAATAGATACAATTAGGTATCTGAACAGCTGTATCTGAACATTAGGATAATCAGCCATTGATTGCATGTTTGGTATTTCAGAGGCATCATTTCCCCAGACTGTTAACTCCCTTTTAATCAGCTCATTCCAGATTTATTTCCCACCTTCCACACTTCTTCTCACCCCAGTTGACAATGAGCATTCTAATTACCTCTGACAGAAACCACTCAATTTCCAGAGCAAGAACAAGCTCTAATTTATAGAACACTTGTGCACTGCCTAAGTTAGGAGAGAGGATTACATCTTGACACGTGAGCTTGTTCGGCTGCATAGCTTGTGCTAATGCAAACAGTATCAACCTTGTCAAATAATTCGGTGTCACCTCAACCACATTACACATATGGAAGTGTGAGATCCCTTGTTGAATTCAGTCTCACAGTATTCAGAGCCACCCATGGAAAGAAAAAAGTTTGTAAAGTTTATGTACCATAAAATATGTAAGCAAACTTGGATGGAATATAATTCACCTGGCCTGGCACAGGCAGAAACAACAGTATAATTCTAAGGTAGACACAAAATGCTGGAGTAACTCAGCAGGACAGGCAGCATCTCTGGAAAGGAGGAATCGGTGACGTTTCGGGTCGAGACCCTTCTTCTAAATCTGTTTATATTGCTGAACAGGCTTCAAACTGATACCTGAATAATAATAATAATAATAATAATAATATTCATTTATTGTCATTGCAACGAGTACAACGAAATTAAAAATAGCCAATCCTGACGGTGCGTAAAAACATATATGCAATAAATGCAAAACAAATAAATACAAATATATTAAGTACAAAAGTTTTAACAATGTTGCCTAGTGCAGAAAGTAATGTTCAGTTCTCGTATGGCCCTGGGGTAAAAACTGTTCTTAAGTCTGTTTGTTCAGGATTTGATCGACCTGAAACGTCGACCAGAGGGCAGATGAACAAACAGACGGTGGCCGGGGTGGGATGGATCTTTTATTATTTTGCCTGCTCTACTGAGGCAGCGTAGGCTGAACAGGTGCTCCAGGGAGGGCAGTGAGCAGCCGATGATCTTCTGGGCCGTCGTGATGACCCTCTGAAGGGCCTTCCTGTCCTTTTCTGAGCAGCTGGCATACCATGTGGTTATACAGTATGCCAGCACACTCTCGATGGAGCAGCGATAGAAGGACATCATGAGCTTCTCCTGCAGGTTGGTCTTCCTGAGGATCCTCAGGAAGTGGAGTCTCTGCTGTGCCTTCTTCACTGTGGTGATGGTGTTGGTAGACCAGGTAACTATCAACTATGGCAGTGTTGGTAAGAAAACAAAAGTGGAGATTTCGGACTTAGAATGTTAACTGTTCGTCTACATGGCTTCTGTCAAGTAGGTGGTGCTAAAATCATCCCCAAGGATAAAACAATTAGTAACAGGAGAACAGATTAGATATCAATGTACTATTCCCAAATTCAGGTTTAGGTTATAATATTCTCCTTTACCTCTTTTATTCATATCACACCAATGTACAGATCAAACATATCTGTTGTGCTGCTGAAACTAAGAATTTCATTGTTTGGTTTCAGGACATAAAACACTCTCAACTCTCTTGGGTCTTGATCAAGCTATGAGGCTGGTAATTTGGTAATTCTTTAAATTAAGTAAATTAAATATCATGTAGAAAATAGCACAAGATTCCCTCCTACACCTTTTCATCTGTGTTCCACCTATTCACTGAACATTTTGGTCTCCCTGTCCTTTCACCTCATTGTTTCATTCCACTTAAATGTTGATTCTTCTTATCTTCATTCACCTATAGGTATTTCACATATCTAACCATTACTAGATTACACATGATTATTATTATTATTATCTGTGGTAGAACAACAATCAGAAACCATTACAAATGGTCAGGATAGTAGCCACAGCCATCAGAAAGCTATTAGCTCTTGCTCCTTTCCCAAATGTCAGAACAGTCATATTCGCTCTCCTGATCCCACTGCTAAGGAACTGTCAACACATCAATAGCACAATCATAATGTAACTTCAGGTTTCTTTTCCCAGAGTATTATAAAGGACATTTCCCACCCCGGACACTCCCTGTTTGAACTGTTACCGTCAGGCAGACGGTACAGATCTACAAGGACAAGGACAAACAGACTTAAAAATAGTTTTTACCCCACTGCTATAAAGGCACTAAATGTAGCCGCCAAGGAACGCAGGGGCGATACATAATAAGAGACTGTGAAATCGACAGAAGGATGTAGGGTTGGGTGTTTATGCGTGCTATTTTCATGATATTTATTTTAGTTGTTTATCTTTTTTAAAATATTTTACCTTGTATGTATCGTTAGCTTTTAGAAATGTTTGAATGGTGCACTGACTGGCTGACATTTTACAATTTCGTTGTACATGGCTCATGTTACAATGACAATAAAGGAACTATTCTATTCTATTCTTTTCGGCTCAAAATAACTCTGCATCACATTTTATCACATACCAGGTACCCACTTTATTTCTTGAAATGAAAACACAAGAGACTGCAGGTATTGGAATCTGGAGCAACAATCGACTGAAGGAAGTCAATGGGTCAAGTCGCATCTGTGAAGAAAAATACACAATCGACTTTCCAGGTCTGGACCTTTCATCTGGATTGAAAGAGCAGAAGGTTGAGAGTCAGTACCTTATCAGCTTGTGTCCCTAATTCCACCCACCTGACATCCCACCCCTCCTCAGGTGAATTTACCTATTACTTTCCAGTTTTCCTCCCTCACCTCTTTGTACTGGCCATCTCCTCTCTGCTCTTTCAGTCTAGATGAAGGGTTTTTACTTAAAACGTTGACTGTTCATTTCCTTCTGCAGATTCTGCATTTTTTCAGCAGATTGCTTAATTATTTCTTAAATTGATGTCTGAAATTATTAACATTTGATGAAATATGGGGCAGGCTGGGAATCATAAAACAACACATTTTCAAAGTAATGTTATATAACACGTGAAATGTCAAAGGATTGAAATTACTTCCCAAGAAATTTGCTGCAGCTAGCCTTTGAAATGTTTTAAATTGTGTTGTCAGTCAAGCCCAGAGAAAAGGGCAGAACCCTCTTTTCTCTTTAAATGGAACTTTGATTCAATAAATGTACACTAAAAAAAATCTGTACCAAAGCAATCATAACTTGACAATGCTAAACCAGATGATTCTCACCCTTTCAAATCCCACACATATAAACACAAGATACCACGGGTAGATGGTAGAGTGAAATGTGATTCTCTCTCTTGTCTTCATGTTTTTACTGCAGAAGATATCAATTCAAGGCCAGCCTTTGTCTTATCTGGATACAGAAGCTGTAGCTTGAATTGGATTCAGGGACAATGAGATTCATCAGTTCAAGGCAGCTGTGTGTTAATTGGTATCCAACTTGATCAATAATATAACAAAGCCTCTGGCAAAGGTAGTGACTTTGTTCTCCATGCTGAAATGTAGTTCCACTTATAATGATACAATAATCTCTGTTCTAATGAATCTCAAATTATTATTCAAAGCACCTCATAGATAATTTTGCTTCCTATCCACATAGTTGAGGCCTTCATCGCCAACATCAAATGGGGTTTTTTCAGATTTATATTATTTTGGAGCAGACATGCCAGTGGCTCATTTAATCTTGTAATAGCAAAATAATACGCTACTTTAGGACTGCTCTCTTCCTTAAATGTGCAGCTGGGTGCTTTATTTTGCATAGATTTTAAATTGCTTCTTGCCTCTTTGCTGTTGCTGAAATCCTCCACTTTTGTTTAATATTTTTGATTTCGACAAATGAATTTAAGTTTCATTATTCCTGTCAGTTACGGGTGCCTTGTTCCTGTCCCTGGCTTATTCATATCCTCATTTATTCATCTCTCGACCCCATGTATTAGAAGTTTAGATGAATGGTTATTGACCTGTAGTACTGTTTCCCTCTACCACTAATGTGATCAACTTGCTGAATATTTCCAACATTTTCTGGTTTTATTCCCCGTGCATCAAAGCTGAGACCATCTTTGCTTTCTTCCACATGACCTCTTCATTTCTTTTTCACTTCCCTGTTGATGTGGTTTCAAGGCATATCTGCTGCAAGGAACCAGGATAAAGAAGTAATTTCCATTATAGCTGGACCAGATCTATCAGAAAACCAACATAAATTATTTTTTTCTTTAAAAAAAAATTCTTATGATGTATTCACACACAACAGCATTAAGGCAGGCTTAGAAATAGGAATGAAGGCAGACTGAATTAACTTGCAGTCAACATTGCTGAATTCAGATATTTTTTGAGCTCACAGAGTTAACGCCTGCAATTTGGATCCCAAAGAATGACATTTTGCCAAATTAGTAGGGGAGAGAAGAAAACAACATAAAATTTGCTGTATCCAAGCTTAGAGATGGATCTGGAAATTATTTTCAGATAAAATGTTCTACAATAAGCAGTGACATCGTAATGTCACTGCCAAGAGAATTCCTTAGATTGGATTGTGGTGATGTTTGTGATTATAGTGGGCCTCTAAACCTAAAGGCAATTCAGCAGGAATGAGTTCCTTCATTATGTCTGCTGTCCTTGCAGGTATTTACTAAAATATATTAACACCGCTAGACATTTGAGAATTCTTGTAGCGTGACGTGCATATTTGCCAGCATCTAGCATATCAAACCTCATTGTCTTCTCTAGCCAACAATGGGTCTACCTGGGCTCCCTGATTGACTTAATTTGTTGCTGGCCCTGATTGGTCC
Organism: Rhinoraja longicauda; assembly: GCF_053455715.1. Lineage (NCBI taxonomy): Eukaryota > Metazoa > Chordata > Chondrichthyes > Rajiformes > Arhynchobatidae > Rhinoraja > Rhinoraja longicauda. The sequence continues at coordinate 67,410,188 of NC_135955.1, read as the reverse complement.
TGGTCTTTTCTCACCTCCATCTCTTCACCCCCCCTCCCCCCAACTTTCAGTCTGAAGAATGGTCCTGACCCGAAATGTCACCTATCCTTTTTCTCCAGAGATGCTGCTTGATCTGCTGAGTTACTCCAGCACTTAGTGTTTATCTTTGGTATAAACCAGCATCTGCAATTCTTTATTTCACAAAGTTCATTGCTATATGGTTAGAAGTTAAAGAAATTGAATTGATGCAACTCAAGTCACAAATACAACCCTGGTTTAAAACAAATCTTTGGCATAAGTTAAGAGTATCAAGACTTCCCTTTGAGCTTGCTGGCACGGCTGATAATGCTAAGCAGCTTCTTAATGCAATCCACCAACTGTTATCAATTAAAAACGTCTGTCTTAATTTGGTTTACTTGCTTGAAAGTCTCCAATTTTTGTGCTAAACTGCTTAGCCAAATTTTAGTGTGATAATGTGGTAAGATTATAATCAAAAGCTTTTGTTTCTTGGAAGAGATATATAAATGCAGGCTCGGCGATTGTTTCACTCAACACCCTCGCTCAGTCCGCTTTAACCAACCTGATCTCCCGGTGGCTCAGCACTTCAATTTCCCCTCCCACTCCCAGTCTGACCTTTCTGTCATGGGCCTCCTCCATTGTCATAGAGAGGCCCAGCGCAAATTGGAGGAACAGCATCTCATATTTCGCTTGGACAGTTTACACCCCAGCGGTATGAACATTGACTTCTCGAACTTCAGATAGTTCCTCTGTCCCTCTCTTTCCCCTTCCCATTCCCAGTTCTCCCACTGTCTTCCACTACATCCTATCTTTGTCCCGCCCCCTCCCCTGACATCAGTCCGAAGAAGGGTCTCGACTCGAAACATCACCCATTCCTTCTCTCCTGAGATGCAGCCTGACCCGCTGAGTTACTCCAGCATTTTGTGTCTACCTTACAATAATCCCCCTATCTATATTGGTGAAAATCTGATATTTGGTTCTTACATTCTTTTGGATGCTTTTATATTTTTCAACTAGCCACAATATGCACCACTGTCCTCGGAGTCAGCTTACTGTGAAATAGACAGGACTCCTTTCACAAGGAAAAAGTGTGCGAGTTAAAATTGGGGGCTGCAGTGCATAACTAAACTTGCGCCTGCAGATGAGAAACCATTTCCCTTGGACACAGAGATGCAAGAAACTACAGATGCTGGCATCTTGAGCAACAGTCAAGGTGCTGGAGGATCTCAGCTGTTCAGGTCGCATCTGTGAAGGGAATGGACAGATGACATTTTCGTGCGGGACCCTTCTTCAAATTGAAGAAAGGTCCCAACACGAATGGTCATCTGTTAATTCCCTCCCTCCACAAATGCTGCCTGTCCGCTGAATTCCACCAGCACTTCGTCCATTGTGACATACTTGCATTTGTATAACATTTCTGTTCATGCTGAACAGCAAGCCAGACAAACAGACCTGCCCTTGGTTCTGGCAAAGGGTCTTCAATGCAAGATGTTACTACTGTTTTTCTTTTTGCCCAAAGGCGCCGGCTGACCTTCTAATTCATTGACTTACAGCTGTTAATCACAGAAACGAGCCCTTTGGCCCATCATGTCCATGCTGACCTTTTTGTCCATCTGTACTAATCTCATTTGCACTCATGTATCCCAGTGTTCCCAGTATTTTCTGCTTTTGTTTCAAAGTTTGAAGTTTAGTTGTGTAAGAAGGAACTGCGGATGCTGGTTTAAACCGAAGATAGATACAAAAAGCTGGAGTAACTCAGCGGGACAGGCAGCATCTCTGGAGAGAAGGAATGGGTGATGTTTCGGATCGAGACCCGTTTGAAGTTTAGTTTATTGTCACGTGTTATGACGTACAGTGAAAAGCTTCTGTTGCGTACTAATCAGTCAGCAGAAAGAAAAATTTGATTACAATCGAGTCATCCACAGGATAAAGTGAAAAAAGTTTAGTGCAAGATAAAATTCATTAACATTTGATTAAAGATAATCTGAGGGTCTCTAATGAGGTAGATACTAGTTCAGGACCATTCTCTAATTATTGATAGAGTGGTTCAGTTGCCTGATAACAGCTGGGAAGAAACTGTCCCTGGATCTGGAGGTGTGCATTTTCATACTTCTGTACCTCTTGCCTGATGGGAGAGGGGAGAAGAGGGAGTGGCCAGGGTGAGACTCATCCTTGATTATGCTGGTGGCCTTGCTGACGCAGTGTGAAGTGTAAATGGAGTCATTGTAAGGAGGCTGAAAATCCATTGGTTTGAGTGATGGTCTGGTCTGCGTCCACAATTTTCTGCAATTTCTTGCGGTCTTGGATGGAGCTGTTCCCAAACCATGATGTGTTGCATCGCGACATTAATAAAGATTTTTTTAAAAGATTTTTTCTTTAAACAGGATTTCCAGCAACTGCATATTTAAAAAAAAATCAGTACTCTTTGGGTCCTGATTAACCGCAAGCAATTAATGGTAGTGTTCCTGTGTCCATTGAGACCAATCATCTTGTTGCTTGATCTGGACAACAATCTGCTCATGTGCGGAATCCCTCTGCTCAATGAGGACATCGTGCTGTGCCTTGGCAGCACTTCACTGTCACTCACAATGTTCATGCTGCTCCCATGTGACAGAGAGAAGCCTTGTAATTTGATCAGGATGAGAGAGCACGGAGCCAGATAGCATGTGGCATCCATCTGCATTGCAGCATCAGCACAATGGGGCAGCTAGTGGAGTTGCTGTCTCCCAGCTCCAGCGACTCTGGTTCAACCCTGACTCCGGTGCTGACCATGTAGAAGCTCTACATTCTCCCCATTAGTGTAGAGGTAGAATTCCTCAGAGCTGTAGAAGGAATCTATGCACAACCTTCCGAAAGCCATCGAGGACGTCAAGAAAATAAATTGGGACCAAGTTAGAGTCCCAGAATAACCACACAGACACCCATCGATTGTGGCCAGGCTTGCATGCTATAACAGGCTACAACCTGAAGTTGGGTGGTATCGCTGATACCAGCATGTCCCTTCCCGATGAGCTCAATGCTTTCTACACTGAACAGAAGGTCAGTGGAATGTGTCATCTGTACTCACAGTCACCATCACACATTTCACCAGCCTTCCTGAGAGGAAACAAGCAGAACCTGGTTAACCCAGGTGGGCATTTCCTCAGGATGTGCATGAACTAGCTGGTAGGGGTTTTCACAGACATCTTTAATAACTTCTTCCAACTCCATTCTGCTATTTCTTAAGAAAACCACTATTATCCCAGTGCCAAGAATAGCATGGGTAGCGTGGGCTAAATGTAGAAACAAAGAACTGCAGATGCTGGTTTATATCACAGATATACGCAAAGTTCTGGAGTAACTCAGCGGGTCAGGCAGCATCTCTGGAGTAAAAGGATGGATGATGACAATAGACAATAGGTGCAGGATAAGGCCATTCGGCCCTTCGAGCCAGCACCACCATTCAATGTGATCATGGCTGACATTCACAATCAGTACCCCGTTCCTGCCTTCTCCCCATAACCCCTGACTCCGCTATCATTAAGAGCTCTATCTAGCTCTCTCCTGAAAGTATCCAGAGAATTGGTCTCCCCTGGTGGTGGAGACTACTTGAATCTCTTGCGCTCAGAGATATCAGTGTCATCCGCAGCATACTATTATCATTGCTCTACCTCTATTAACTTCACAGGCAAACACACTTGTGGTAAAGTCACAGCCCTCATGCCAATGTGGTGTGCATAGACCTTTTGGTACTGTTTCTTGACAAATAAGAGCAAAAGAGCACCCTTTATTGGACATATTCAACTGACAACTATCAGCAGTGGTTGCTCCAACAATGGATCAAAATCTCATTGTGCACAGCTCTTAAACATAAGCTTACATCATGTAAACCACCATCTTCATTCACACAACCTTCTCTTCTCTGTCGTTACCTCTGGCCACACAGTTTTTCAAGCCTCCTGGATTTCTCCGAGCGCAGTTTCTTCAGCCTTCCGAGTTTCAATGATTCCACTTCCAAGACACTTATTTTTATCTGCTCAAACTTTAAGCTTTGGAATTCCAACCTTCATCCCCTTGACTTCTCACTCCGATTTTACGATGCACGTTAAAATCCCTTTGATCAAGCTTTAAGCCAGGTATCCTAATATTCCCCTTTTTGGCTTGGATTTGATCGTGCCCCTGTAACCACCTTCATATACTTTGCTATGGCAAAAGCCTTATGAATGCACATTTGTAAACTGTGATCAGTAATCCCTTGATGTGCATAATTCATGAGGCACTGCCGCACCCAATATCAAACAATGCCAGTTTTCTTTACTTCAGCCCAAAGGGACACTTGCTATTCTCACTCCCTCCCATATTAATTAAAAGAACCGTACTAATCCTCTTAATCTTTACAACGCTTTGCTACAAAGTCTCTCAGACGTGAAAAAGGATTCCACTCACACAAATAGAAAGTCTGGATTTTTTTTCAGATATAAGGGTATTGGTTGATGTGAAAAATGAAAATACTCTGTCTCATTACCCTCAAAATTACCAGCATTTGACTCATGGACAGCGGATTGGATTTTGAGTGCTTTGAAGAATGATGTATATCACGTGAGGCTTGTGTTGTATGAGCTTCCGATGGCTATATGCTTTATATAGAGTTGCATGTGTCAGTATAATTATCATCTAACACACGAGCTGCATTCTCAGACTCTAATGGGATGTACTTGAATTCCATGCTTTTCTCTGCATTAGCTTTCGTGCTCTCCTTATTTTGGCAACATCAATATATGTTGATCATCTAACACAGTAACAGGAAGGGAAGTAGCCCAGGTTGTACAAAAAACAAAGGCCAAACAACGCAGAATCAGGCAACACAGTCCACCGAGTACAAACTGAGTTACATAAATACTGCACGGTAGCGCAGCGGTAGAGTTGCTGCTTTACAGCGAATGCAGCGCCGGAGACTCAGGTTCGATCCTGACTATGGGTGCTGTACTGTAAGGAGTTTGTACGTTCTCCCCGTGACCTGCGTGGGTTTTCTCCGAGATCTTCGGTTTCCTCCCACACTCCAAAGACGTACAGGTATGTAGGTTAATTGGCTGGGTAAATGTAAAAATTGTCCCTAGTGGGTGTAGGATAGTGTTAATGTGCGGGGATCACTGGGCGGCACGGACTTGGAGGGCCGAAAAGGCCTGTTTCCGGCTATATATATATGATAACTAAGTACTCACTGGTTTCTCATCAATTCACCCCAGATTTTACCACTCACCTACACACAGGCAGATTTTCGATGATCAGTTTCTATTTGTGTGGATAAATTGTTGTTACACACAGGTTGAGAGCAGCAGCAAGGTTTGCAGGAGCTTCGATTTTGCTTGGAGTCATTGATTCATGCTCATAACCAATATACTGTTCTGTGACCTTTTCTTTACAGCTGGTGAGGTTATTCATAGGCACAGCATATGAGGTCTCTGCAAAAGCAGACAGTGTTCAAAACTCAGAAGAGCATCACACACACCTAAGTGTGACTTGGAATTCAATGTCACCGGTGATGAAAATGTTCTCTGAACTGTCAACACCACTTTTTTTTTTGCTGTGATCATTCTTGTTGCTTCAGCAGGCCCAGAGATGCACATGAAACAAGCATAAAAATAAATCAAAACGATAGCATGGAAAATACAGGTTTCAGAGTCGACAACAGATACCAAGCCAAATATGCAACAACACCACAGAGACGTCAAGAGGATGAGAGTGGAGAAGAGCAGGTTCTTTGATAAAAAGATGTTATTCACTCCCATAAGATTCATCAGTGGTGAGATCTGTACTTGCTACTGATTAATCTGCACCTAGTTAGAAGGTGCCATCCAATTACATTTGATGAGGTAGTTATAATTTTTCATATACTATTAATATTCCACATGAGATTACTCTCAGTAAAGTGGTTTAAGCACCTGTTGAAATATAATAAGATTGGAAAATAGTTAACATTAATGTTTTACACAAAACATGGATAGGTAGCCTTTCACTGCCCCGTGTAATGTTTAATAGTTTCTTACTTTATGATATCCTTAATGGAATGTGCAGAAACCTCTATGAAGCAGAGATAATTAATCTCAATCTTTTTTTTCCACAGGTGTTAAGAAGAACTTAGCACAAGAACAAATTGTTAATGATAATGAAATAAAATTCCAAAAATAAAAGGCCAGTAATGATATAATTTTCTACTCAGAGTCACATTGCATGGAAATAGGCCTTCGGCCCAACTTCTACATGTCAACAGTGGCGCAGCTGGTAGAACCGCTACCTCAGACTACTAGAGACCTTGGTTCAATCCTGACCTCTGGTGCTGTCTGTGCAAGTTTGCACTTTCTCCCTGTGACCACATACATGGGTTTTCCCTGGGTGCTCCAGTTTCCTCCCATATCGCAAAAACGCATGGGTTTGGCGATTAACTAGCCTCTGTAATTTGCCACTAGTGTGCAGTGAGCGGATGAAAAAGTGGGATAATATGATACTAGTGTGAATGGGAGATCAATGGTCAGTGTGGACGTCATGGGCTGAAGAGACTGTTTCCATCAACGAAACCCATCTAAGCAAGACCCACTTATCCACATCTTATCCATGCACCAGTGCAAGTAACTTTGAAATGTTGTTATTATGCCTGCCTCAACTACTTCCTCCAGCAGCTTGTTCCACATACCCACCACCTTCTGTCCAACATGCTGAGAGCCTTCTTCACCACCCTATCTAATTAAAATACCACCTTCAGGAAAGAATATGTACTCTTAGATCCCTCTACTCTACAACACTTCCCAGGGCCCTACCGTTTAATGCAAAGGTTCTGCTCTGGTTTGGCTTCCCAAAATGTAACACCTCACGCTTATCTGATTAAACTCCATTCGTCATACCTTGACCCAATTTCCCAGATGTTCATGATCCCATGGTAATTCTTGATAACCATCTTCACTGTCTATGATACCAACTATTCTAGTTCCATCTGCAAATTTACTAATAATGTCATACATTGTCATCCAAATCATTGACTTAAATGGCAAACAGCAGTGGGCCTAGTACCGACCCCTGAGCCACACCACTAGTCACAGTCCTCTAAATATGAAAAACAACCTTCCACCACCACCCTCTGCCTCCTCCCATTAATTCACCAGTATCCAGTTAGTTAGGTCTCCCTGGACCCTAACCTTCCAAAACAGCTACATGCAGAATTCTATCAAAGACCTTGCTATGTAAGAAGGAACTGCAGATGCTGGTTTACACCAAAGATAGGCACAAAATGCTGGAGTAACTCAGCGGGTCAGCATCTCTGGAGAAACAGAATAGGTGACGTTTTGGGTTGAGACCCTTCTTCAGACTGAGAGTCAGGGGAGTCGGAAACTAGAGGAATGAAATGGTACAGAACAATATCACAGCCTGTACCTTTTCATGCTTCTTGTTTCCTTCTCCCCTGACTCTCAGTCTGAAGAAGGGTCTTGACCCAAAATGCCACTGATGCCTTTTCTTCAGAGATGGTGCCTAACCTGCTGAGTTACTCTGGCATTTTGTGTCTAAAGACTTTGCTGAACTCTATAAAGACAGTGCCTATGGCTCTCCCCTCACCAACCTTTGTGATTACTTATTAAAAAAATCAATTAAATTTGGCGATATACTATCTTCCATGCACAAAACCATGCTGACTATCCCTAATCAACTCGTCTTTCCAAATGCATGTATATCTTAGAATCCCCTCCAGTAACTTGCCTCCCGCAAACTTGTTCCCAGGTGTTTCTTTGCAGCCCTTCTTAAATAGTACACCATTAACCACCCTCCAGTCTTCCACTTCATCGGTGTCTAATGATAATTCGTATGTCTCAGTCAGAGCTCCCCAATTTCTTTGCTAGCTTCCCAGAATCTTTCAATACACCTGATCAGACCCTTCATCCACCTTCACCTCTAGGTCATTTTTACCTTTAGGTCATCTTATATCTCCTTGTCTGTAATACAGTCTATCCTCAAGACATTGGCATTGACGTTCCCAAGTTCCCTCGCTTCATGTCTTTCTCCACGGTAAAAACAGAGGAGAAATCTTCATTGAGGACCTTGCCGGCTCCTGCGGCTCTATATAGAGACGATCAGTTTGGTTTTTGAGGGGCTCTATTCTCTCTTGCTACCCCTTTTCACTGAATATACACAACAGCTCTTTGGATTCTCCTTAGCCTTATCTGCCAGAACTATCTCATGCCTCCTTTTTTCCCCACTTAATTTATTTCCTAAAGTCTGCTCCCCAATCCTCTACACTCCTCCAGGGACACACTCGGCACTAATTGCCTATACCTGACCCATGCCTCCTTCTTTTTCCTGACAGGGGCCTCAATTTCTCTCATCATCTAGGGTTCCTTACTCCCAAATCTATTTCAATCCATTTTCACCACCTTTGTTCACAAAATGCTGGAGTAACTCAGCAGGTCAGGCAGCATCTCAGGAGAGAAGGAATGGGTGACGTTTCGGGTCGAGACCCTTCTTCTGCTTTTAATACTACTTGTTTCACCACCTTTGTGATTATTTCTTAAAAAAAACAATTAAATGTGGCAAGATACAATATCACATGTACAAAACCATGCTGACTATCCTTAATCAACCCATCTTTCCAAATGCATGTATATCTTAGAATCCCCTCCAGTAACTTGACTCCCGCAGTCTTGTTCCCAGGTTTTTCTTTGCAGTCCTTCACCTTGGCCCAATTCAGACCTTTAACTTGTGGACTTGCCCTGTTCCTTTCCATTACTAGTTTAATGGAAAGTTTAGAACAGTTTAGAACAGTGGTCGCTGGTCCCAAAGACCTCACCCACTTACCTTGCCCTACTTCACAAGAGCAAGTCAAGCTTTGCCTTCCACCATGTAGAGCTCTCTATATATTACATGAGGAATCTTCCCTGGACAGACTTGACAAATTCCACCCCTTCTAAGTCCTTGCTATTAAAACAGTTCCAGTCCAAATTCAGAAAGTTACATTTCCCTATGACAACCGTATTATTCTTGCAGCTGTCTGTAATCTCCAGGCATATTTGTTCCTCTAAAATTCTTGTTGACTATTTGAGGCCTATAGTACAATCCTAATAAGGCAATTGTTCCCTTTTTATTGCCCAGTTCCACCCATATAGCCTCAGTGGATGGTGTTGACCCGAAATGTCACCCATTCCTTTTGTCCAGAGAAGCTGCATGTCTCGCTGAGTTTCTCCAGCATTTTGTGTCTAGCCTCACTGCATGATCTTTCATTAACATCAGCTTGGATTACTGCAGTGATGCCACGTGTGATGGCAGGCAGTAAATAGGATTGTTCGGTACTTTTGTAACTTTGTTGGCACAAAAACGTGGTGACAATTGTGCACTGCCTGGGTTGTATACAAAACAAAGCATTTCACTGCACCGAGGTATCGTAGGTACATATGACAATAAAATATCGTTCATTCATTCAACTATGAGTCAACTGTGACTCTAACTTCATCAGCACTCTTTTCACAAACGCTTGTTGAGGCCTTGCCAGTTCTCCACTGTCAATAAACATGAATGCTATTTTTTTTTCAAAAATGAAACAATTGCTTTAGAATTTATACATTTACAGAGGATTATGAATTTAATTGCAATCGACAGCAAATTATTTCTGGTTAAGTTTGTTATAATAATGGTATAATCATATGATTAACAGCTTTAGTGCCAATAGCTGACAGTAGAATAAATAAGACCAAGGTAAAAATAAGACGTCATCAAGTGCAGAGAAGAAACGATAAACATTACATTGGTCTGGAGTGGTTTTAAGAAGGCAATCTAATCATCAGGATCAGACGACATTTCTGAAAGCTCAATCTTCTGCCTTTAAGTTATAACATTAAAAAAAGCACCTCCAATTGGATTGCTGTTTTAAAATGATTCTCAGCTATCTGTTATTCTCTGTATAACACGACAAGTTCAGCCAATCTTCAGAGAGAACAGCTTATCAAGAGATTGGCTTTTTAATGTTTGCTTGAAGAGTCAGCTCTTTTGAAGGGTAATATTTTGTGGCATGTACTAAAATGAAATAGAACTAATACATTGGAAGAGAGATTACCAAAAATGCACGTTACTGAAACATTCAGTTCATATGACAAATGGTTGATAAATGTTATCCAAAAGTGTTCAATAACCTTTTCTAGCTACATTTATTTGTTCCTATACATTATTTTACAGTTGACTGGAGAAAGAAGTGTCAAATATGTTCTTTGGCCTTTGGTTCTCAGGTGCAATTATATTTCAAGTAATTGGATAAGCACAGAAAATAATAATTGAAAGGAAGTGTTTCACCTGGATATAACATACTGAAGCAGAATTAATGAATTATCGAGCTCCAAGACAGAGGGCGGGACTGAAGCCATCTTCAAAAATGTGAGCTATTATAATTCTCCTGCTCCTGGACATATTTCTTCATTATTGCACAAATAGGATTCTGAGTGTTTCGGATGTTTTTTTAAATCAAACATAGACACAAAAAGCTGGAGTAACTCACCGGGACAGGCAGCATCTGTGTTGAGAAGGAATGGGTGACGTTTTGGGTCGAGACCCTTCTTCAGATCTAAACTTAAGCTGGTACAGTAGGACATTTATACACCAAAAAGGTGACAACTGAGGAAGTACCTGACCTGCTGAGTTACTCCAGCATTTTGTGACTAAATACCTTCGATTTGTACCAGCATCTGCAGTTATTTTCTTATAAGTACAAAGGTGAGGTAGATTGATGTGTTAATTACAGAATCTATACTTTACTTTTACATTATACAAAAGTCGCAACTTCTTTTTTCTGCACGCAACAGAGTGCAAAGATTAGGGTATTTAATATATTAATACCTGACATTAGATTGCAACTTCTCCATTCTGCATGAAATGGGATATAAAGAAAATGACAGTGAATGTGTTACTAGAAAATACCGGCTGGTGGCTTCTGAGTGTCGCATGTGCCAAGGTAAGGACAATGAATATATTGACAATTGATACTAAGCTGGCATCCTCTGAACTGTACACACAGTGAAGTTCAAAGGTAGCGACAACAAGTGTGTTATTAGCAAGTCCGTGTGTATTGGAGGTATAATGGTAATGACAGTGGGTATGTTAAATGGTCGGTACTAGCTAGCTTCTTCTGAACTCCACATGGAGCAGAGTTCAAGGACGGGGAAAATGAATATGTTAAAATAAAATATACTGCAGTCCCCTCCATAATGTTTGGGACAAAGACCCATAATTTATTTATTTGCCTCTGTACTCCACAAGTTGAGATTTGTAATAGAAAAAATCACATGTGGTTAAAGTGCACATTATCAGATGTTAATAAAGGGCATTTTTATACATTTTGGTTTCACCATGTAGAAATTACAGCAGTGTTTATACATAGTCCCCCCATTTCAGGGCACCATAATGTTTGGGACACAGCAATGTCATGTAAATGAAAGTAGTCATGTTTAGTATTTTGTTGCATATCCTTTGCATGCAATGATTGCCTGAAGTCCGCGATTCATGGACATCACCAGTGCTGGGCGTCTTCTCTGGTGATGCTCTGCCAGGTCTGTATTGCAGCCATCTTTAGTTTATGCTTGTTTGGGGGCTTGTCCCCTTCAGTTTTCTCTTCAGCATATAAAAGGCATGCTCAATTCGGTTCAGATCGGGTGATTGACTTGGCCACTCAAGAATTGACCATTTTTTAGCTTTGAAAAACTCCTGTGTTGCTTTAGCAGTTTTTTGGGATCATTGTCTTGCTGTGGAATGAACTGCCGGCCAATGAGTTTTGAGGTATTTGTTTGAACTTGAGCAGATAGGCTGTGTCTACACTTCAAAATTCATTATGCTACTACCGTCAGCACCCAAAATGGCGGAGCTGCCCTAGCAGCTGCGGCTTACCTGCGGTCTGTTTGTCTCTGTGTTTTGTTGTGTTTTTTTTGTCTTAGTTGTAGTTGTGATGTCGTGTTTTTGTGTTTGTGTACTATGTGTGTGTGTGGGGGGGAGGGAGGGAACTGTAAAATTGTGAATGTGTCCCTTCCGAACGGAGACCCGACCTTTGTTTTCTGGGTCGGGTCTCCGTTCCTGCTGCGGCCTACCATCGGCCCAACTCCTGGAGCTGGCGGCCTCCAGGGCTCAGGTTCGCAGAGCCCGCGGACCGGACTCACCATCAGATGAGCCAACCGGACTCACCATCAGCGGAGCCGGCTGACCTCGGAGGCTGCGGGAGCGGCTGAGACTCGCCTTAGGCTCGGGTCGCGTGGATGCCGACATCAAGAGCTCCGGCAGTGGCAGCGTGTTCACCTGCCCCGGGATGCGGGGCTTGGGTCGGCCCGCCGCGGACATTTCACCGTCCGGCGCGGCCTGAAATATGCCGCAGGATTTTTCTCTGCTCGGCGGGGGCTTCGGTGTCGGGAGCCACGACCCCCCCGACGTGCAGCAACAGCGGCAGCGGCAGCGTGTTCGCCCGCCCCGGATCGCGGGGCTTGGGTCGGCCCACTGCGGATCTTTCACCATCCGGCGCGGCCTGGAACGTGGCAACGACACCAGCCTGACCACGGGAGAAGATGGCAGGGGAAGGGAAAATACATTCTGGCCTTCCATCACAGTGAGGAGGGGACTGGAGGAGACTCACTGTGATGGATGTTTCTTTTTTTTGTGTGTTGGTTGGGGTTGTGTAATTTGCTTGTTTTATTGCTTTTATTATTGGACTGTGGGTGACTACATTTCGTCCAAAAAACTTGTTTTTTGGATGACAAATAAAGATATCTTGAATCTTGAATCTTGAGTTGTATGAAGATAAGTGAGTCAGTACCTTCAGCAGCCATACATGCCCAGGCCATAACACTCCCACCACCGTGTTTCACAGATAAGGTGGTATGCTTTGGATCTTGGGCAGTTCCTTCTCTCCTCCATACTTTGCTCTTGCCATCACTCTAATATAAGTTAATCTTCGTCTCAGATGTCCACAAGTCCTTTTTCCAGAACTGTGGTTGCTCTTTTAAGTACTTCTTGGGAAACTGTAATCTGGCCATCCTATTTTTGCAGCGAACCAGTGGTTTGCATCTTGCAGTGTAGCCTCTGTATTTCTTTTCATGAAGTCTTCTGCGGAAAGTGATCATTGACAAATCCACATCTGACTCCAGAAGAGCGTTTCTCATTGTCGGACAGGTGTTTGGGGATTTTTCTTTATTTTAGAGAGAATTCTTCTGTCATTAACTGTGGAAGTCTTCCTTAGCCTGCCAGTCCCTTTGCGATTAGTGAGCTCACCAATGCTCTCTTTCTTCTTAATGATATTACAAACAGTTGATTGTGTAAACCTAAGGTTTGGCTGATGTCTCCAACAGTTTTATTCTTGTTTCTCAGTCTCATAATGGCTTCTTTGACTTTCATTGGCACATCTTTGGTCCTCATGTTGATAAACAGCAATAAAAATTTCCAAAGGTGATGGAAAGACTAAGTGCTAAGAGTTCTCTTATACCTGCATTACGGAGGGAATTAAACACACCTGAGCAATTACAGACACCTGTGAAGCCATGTGTCCCAAACATTATGGTGCCCTGAAATGGGGGAACTATGTATAAACACAGTTGTGATTTCTACACGGTGAAACCAAAATGTATAAAAATGGCCTTTAATAAAATCTGACAATGTGCACTTTAACCGCATGTGATTTTTGCTATTACAAATCTTAAATTGTGGAGTACAGAGGCAAATAAATAAATAATGGCTCTTTGTCCCAAATATTATGGAGGGCACTGTAACTGGCAGTTAATTTTAATGTATTAATGAATTAACCCAACTACGGTTTATCTCCTGAAAGTACACTTGTGGTTTTTGTGGAGAGGGGTTGAGAAGTTGTGAACTTTTCTCTGGTCACTTCAGCTTGCACTTCAGATTTTAAATATGTTTTCAATTCAGTGATTGTAAGCTGGTTATCCTACAATTTGTTGTTTTATAGCTGTTAAAAGGCAAGAATGGCCAGATCTAACAGTTAAATGCAGATACTGTAGTGAGTCCGATAACGAATGGATGTTGCAGACGAAGTTTATTGCATAGTTCTAAAACTCCGTGACAATTCGCAACGTTCCAAACTCTAGACAACTACCTAACGTCTTACCTATACAGGGTTCAATGCTAGACTCCCGAATTTACCGCGCTATCACACCTCGTGACATCGCTAGCCAATCCGAGGGTTCGAACTCTTCTAGCCAATCCCTATGTCCCTACAATACAGTGTTAATTGCATGTCAGCAGATTTGTATCCGTAATCAGACCCCTACCCATGATATATACTTCTAACAACCTTTATGGACCACCAGTACTTACTTGTGGGCAGAAGTTGCTGGTTTCCAACGGAAAACACAAAGTACTGGAGTAACTCTGCGGGTCAGGCAGCATTTCTGGAGGACATGGATAGGTGATATTTTGAATCAGGACCCTTCCTCAGACTGATTGTATTAAGAGAGAGAAAGCAGAAAGAGAGGTGGGGGCAGGACAAAGCCTGACGTGTAAGGTGGATGCAGATGCGGAGGATTTGGTTGGTACGTACTTGTGTAGAAATAACAAACTGCAAATGCTGGTCTACACAAAAGGGCACAAAGTGCTGGAATAACTCAGCAGGTCAGGCAGCATCTTTGGCTGACCTGAAAACAGCAGGGATGCTGCCTGACCTGCTGAGTTACTCCAGCATCCTGTGTCCTCTTCACTCTGAACTCTTGAGCATTATGCCCATTATCTTTGCAATATATTTTTCGAAGTCTTGGAAATCCATGTTCATAAAGTTAAACCATTCACTTCCACTATACATCCATCTCACTCACTCTACAACTTGCATTGAAGCTAAAGATTATAATCTCTGAATTTTCAGTTGTAAAAAAATGTGCTACATGTGATGAATTTTAGTTAATCCATATTGACACAAGGTCTTAAACTGCTCCCCTCCTTTGATGCATGTCAGAGAATTGATTTATGAGCACCTTGTATGGACATTGTCTCTGGTTTGGTACCTTCCTAGCTGCCATCATCATCCTCGTCCGAGCAGCTTGTCATGCTGCCAACTCTGGCAACAACTGTTTTGTGCAATTTTGAATTCAGCACAAGCTTCTGATAGATCTATTCCTTATAGAGTCTTTGGACAGTCAGAAGTCGACCTGGAACTGCCTGAAAATAATTGATCATTCTTTTAAATGGCGCTGATGGGGATCCCCAGCTCCTGGGGCAGCTGTCTGAGTTCAGTCGAGCAAGGTGAAGTCAAGGCATAGGTGAGAGTAATGAGATCCAAGTGGGCTGGTGTCAAATCAGTATTGTACACACATTGGCATCACGATATTCCACTCTGCACACTTCCATTGTGCACACTGGTAACATTATCAAATGCCTGGAGTCATTCTCTCCACACAACGTTGATGCTGCTTTGAAGCTCAAAGGGCCCTCACAGCACCAATAAATTGTTTGAAATTTCCCTGCCAATCTATACAATACTTTGTATATAATATATGTAGTGTATGAACATGTATTATGCTACATTGATAACTGTATCACAATCCAGTATCAAGTTGAAGACCACAAAATATAACATTAAAACCTGAGTGATGTACGAGGTAGAAGTAAGAATTGTTTCAGCTGATGAAATAGGTCACCATTATTTTAAACTGAGCTGCTGAGTTCATTTTTTTCTGGTGCAGCAGGCACTATAAGACACAGATATAACTAGACTTGAATGGATAGGCAGAAAATAAATGTTTTCTCACCTCAGGCTGGGGTTTAGAGAGCAGCATTTCTTTTCACTGAATCTTTACACTGACACTGGCAAAGACTAAATCTTTTAACATTAAGTCACAGGCTTTACTACATCACTAATGTCATTGCACTTCGAAAGCATTTTGGCAGCTAATAAAGCACTTTTCTTTTACCTGTTTCTGCAGATGAAATATTAAATTAAGAACCTTTCTGTTTACTTATGTAACCACAAAATATCCCACAGCATCATTCAAGATAATTTAATTCAGAATATAGCCAATTTCCCCCTCAGCCATAAGCACAAAACAAATGAACTAAAATACATGAGCAGATTTATTTCCATTTTTGCCAAGATGGTTTTAAAATTGACTCTAAAGCATTTTGCTCTGAAGCAAAGAAAGGTGCTCAACAAATGTAAGCCTCTCAAGTCCTTTTTTAAAAATCCCAAAATGCATTAACTCACAAATATTGGCAGCAAATTAGACCAAGCCACTAACACTGATGAATCCAGATATCTACTCAAACAGATGGCACATAATAAGAAATGCCATTCACCGAGCAAGGCTGATTTAGAGAGTGTGCATGGTGTTGTACTTCATGGGAGTTCCATTTGCTACATGTGCAGTATTTGAAGAGCTATTCGGCCTTTTCTTTTGCAGCATTTGTACTGTGTCGGAGCCATTGATGTTCAGACTAGCTACTGTTGGCATATTATATTATTTTGTCTAGATATTTCTTGCCGTATTATTTTGGACATTGGGGGCGGTCGTTAGATGAACAGGGTGGTATATATATATATATATATATATATAGGCATAAGGGACTAGGAGTGGTCAGATACAGGGAGGGAGAGTATACAGTACAGACCTGGGGAGCAGACCGGGGGAGCAGTCCTGGGGAGCAGTCCTAAGACCTGGGACCAGACCAGGGACAGAGCAGCCAGCTACGACTTGTATGCAAAATAAGTATAGCCCGGTGTGTTCATCTCCTTGTTTGTACAACTACTTCAAGAAACAACTAATTAAACTGAAAAAAACGACTGGAAGATCTGTTCTGTTGGGTTTGCATAAGTTCACTCCGACTCTCTATGGCAACTAGAAAATAATTTATTGGAAAAGTCTGGAAGTTGCCATTACATTTTAAGTAAGAACTAGCTCTATGAGTGAGACTGGAGCTTGTGAATCAACTGGATGGAACAACGATTGTTTTATTTCACAAGCCTGACGCCGAATCCCACAGACCGGACAAGGTCGCCACCTGCGCTAATCTGACTAACGGAGATTGAAAACTTCAAAAGCCAACGCGCAAGGAAAGTGAGTACATACAGCATTAAGCTTTATTGGAGAAGCTATATGTGGTAAGCTGTATTGGAAAATTGCTACTGTAATGGAGAATTGAGAACAAAGAAGTGACCTTGAGAATCACACGATATCAGTTGTTTTGAATATTTGTGCTGCTACGACTTTACGTCAACGCATCTTAAAGGGATAGTGAACCAGCATGTCTGTGGTTAGATCTGATGTTCAGTCACAAGATGGCGATATCAGAAAGGATTCTGTAAAGGAAAAAAGGTTTTCTTCATTATGTGCATCTTCAACGTTCTCTACTCGCATGAAAGCTCAGGCAGATAAGGCTGCTCTCATGAAACAGGCTGCCGCCCTGAAAGGCAAGCATGAGATTGAGGCACAAGAAGAACAATTGGAAGAAGAACAATTGAAAAGATTGGAAGAACAGAAGAGAAGACAATTGAAAATAAAAGAACAACTAAGAAAGAAAGAACAACTGGAACTAGATGCTGAACTGGCAGCAACCAATCCACGAATCAATATACTTGAGGCCATGAGATCAAGAAGCAGTTCTAGAGTATCTGATGGGATGAACCCTTTTTTGAGGAAAAGAACTTCTCTAAAGGAAACATCAGCTAAATTAGATCCACATCCAGCTGAATAATTACCTGATCAAGTGCAGTGAAGAAAGAATGTGTTGATGGAAACTGAATCTTCCTCCCAGCAACGGGTTGTTAGACCAAAACAAACAACTCAGGGACCATCTGCTCGAACTCATGATAGGATCCATCTAACTGAACACTCTCTTCAAAGGCAAAATGCACAGACTCATATGCAAAAGGGTGTACGAGGGCATGTTTGCACTACCCCCTCCCCCGTACCGAATGATGGAAACCAAGTTGATATCTGTAACCTAATTCAGAAGCAAAATGACATCACTGTTCTTCTGGCTCAATAAAATCTTTCTTCTACTCTGCCACCAAGAGACATTCCTGTTTATGATGGTGATTCTTTGCAGTATGAAGTTTTCATCAGGGCATTTGAGAGAGGAGTGGAAAGAAAGACTAATGATAACAGTGACCACCTACATTTTCTAGAGCAATATACAAGAGGCCAAGCAAAAGAATTAGTCTGCAGCTTCCACCACTTATCTCCAGCCCAGGGCTATCAAACAGCAAAAAATCTGCTTAAAGAACATTTTGGTAATGAACATAAGATTGCCACTGCATATATGGTCAAGGCATTTGCAGTGATCAGATCAGAAGATGTGAAAGCATTGAAAGCACTGTTCCTTACAGGTTGTTGCAATGGAACATCTTACCTATATGCAGGAAATGGATGTTGCTTCCAATATGAAGACTATCCTTCTAAAACTGCCTTGTAAGCCCAGAGACAAGTGGAGGGATAAGGCATGTGAGCTATAGGGGAAGCTTAGACGTCGAGCTAGATTTTCTGAACTGCTAGACTTCATAGCAAACAAGTGAAGATACTACCAGATCCAATTTTTGGAAACATCCAGGATGTTAAGCCAGTTGCAACTGTCAAAAGCTCTACTTTTGCTAAGGCAAAAGAAAGGCAACAAACTAAGAGGAAACAGTTTTGTAACAACTGTAATACCTGTAGAGGCACAGGTGCAAGAAAATCTGACAACAAATGGAACGAAAAGAGATGTATCCACCACCAAGCCACAAGGTTCATGTTTGTTCTGTAATAAAAGTGGTCACGCATTGGGGCGGTGTCCACAGATCAAGAAGAAGGGGCACAGAGAAAAGATAGACTATTTAAGGAGAAGGGAGTCTGTTTTGGATGTTTGAAAATAGGTCACATGAGCAAAGACTGCAAGAGTCGTTTGACTTGTGATGTGTGCAACCAAAATCAACCTGAATTACTTCATATTGAACAAAAGGACAAAGAAAAGAAACCAGAACATACAGAACAGAATGAAAAACTAATTGCGAGTAATGCTGTTCTCTCACCTCAAACGTGTGGGCATATTGGTGCCGGTGATGAAACCTGCATTGTCTCCATTGTACCAGTACAGGTAACGAGCCACAAGGAGAGCACAGTGTTGCAAACATACACAATTTGGGATCATGGAAGTTCATTGACTTTTTGCACAGAAAGCTTGATGAGAAGGCTGAACATTACAGGACAAAAGACCAAAATTCTCCTGCGTACCATGAACCAAGTGAAGTCTGTGATCAGTCGTCATATCTCAGGTTTGGAAATATCTAGTCCGGACAAAGATGATTTTATTCAACTATCTGATGTGTTCACACATAAGACCATGCCTGTTTCCCAGCTAAACATTCTCAGACAAGAAGATCTGAAACAATGGTCTTACTTGAAGGATGTCAAGTTTCCTGAAATAGACTCTGGCATTGGCCTACTCATCGGGACAAATGCTTCAAAGGTATTGGAACCTTGGGAGCTGATCAAGAGCCAAGGGACCATACACTCTGAAGACCCTACTGGGATGGGTCATCTATGTTCCCCTGAGAAGTGACAACGACAGCAGGGATGTAAATGGCTGCCCTGCTGTTGCTGTCAATCGAATATCCATTGCAAACCTAGAGGAGCTATTGGTCAAACAGTACAATCACGACTTCAGCGAAAGAACCAGCAAGGAAACAGAGGAAATGCCCAGAGAAAATGTAAAGTTCTTGGATATTGTGAATCGCTCAGCAAGGATGATAGATGGACACTATTGTCTAGACTTACTTTTTAAACAAGAAAACGCCAGCATGCCAAATAACTGTTGCATTGCAGAGCAACGCATCCAGAGCCTGAAACGCAAGTTTGGCAAGAATTAGAAATTTCATGATGAATATACATCTTTCCTCACAGAAATGATTGACAACGGTTATGCTGAAAGTGTACCAGTGGACCAGCTGAATCAAAGTGATGGAGAACTCGGGTACATCCCTCACCACGGGGTGTATCACTCAAAGAAAGGAACTTTAAGGATGGTCTTTGACTGTGGTGCAGTCTTCAAAGGAACATCACTTAACTGCCAACTGCTGCAGGGTCCAGACCTTACCAACTCACTCATTGGAGTTCTCATCAGATTCAGACAAGCACCAGTTGTTTTGATGGCTGACATCAAAGCAATGTTTCATCAGGTCAAGGTATCAGAAAAGCATATTGACTACCTGCGACTTCTGTGGTGGCCCGATGGTGATGTGCAGCCAGATCATGTTGAATACCGGATGAAAGTACATCTTTTTGGAGCCGTGTCATCATCAAGTTGTGCAAACTTTGCATTAAGGAAACCTGCTGAAGAAAACAAAGCTCACTTTCCAGCAGAGGTGGCAAACACAGTAAAGAACAACTTCTACGTAGATGATTGTTTAAAATCCATGCCTTTGGAACAGGAAGCAGTTCAGATGGTAAAAGACCTGATTGCCATCTGCCAAATGGGAGGATTCATGCTGTCAAAATAGATCAGCAACAGCCGTGCTGTATTGGCATCCATTCCACAAGAAAACAGAACCAAAGCGATCAAGGAGTTGGACTTGGACAAAGACAATCTGCCAATGAAAAGAGCACTGGGATTGTGCTGGTGCGTTGAAACAGATGTGTTCAAGTTCAGAATGCTGCACCGGAATAACCATATATTAGATGTGGCATCTTGTCCATGGTTGGCTCTATATATGACCCTTTAGGAATTTTAGCACCATTTTCTCTGCCAGCCAAGCTGATTATGCAGGAGCTCTATAAGAAAAAAACTTGGTTGGGATGAAAACATACCCCAAACATTCTCTCAGCGATGGACAGAAAGGCTAGCAGATCTCAACAAGATTATGGAGTTTAAGGTGGACCGGTGCATGAAGCCCACAAGCTTTGGTCAAATCAGATATGCACAGCTGTACCACTTTTCAGATGCCAGCAAAAGTGGCTACGGTACAGTTTCATATCTAAGACTGGAAAACAATAACAAAGAAGTGCATGAAGTGTAAGAAAATAACTGCAGATGCTGGTACAAATCAAAGGTATTTATTCACAAAATTCTGGAGTAACTCAGCAGGTCAGGCAGCATCTCAGGAGAGAAGGAATGGGTGACGTTTCGGGTCGAGACCCTTCTTCAGACTGATGTCGGGGGGGTGGGACAAAGGAAGGATATAGGTGGAGACAGAAAGACAGTGGGAGATCTGGGAAGGGGAGGGGAAGAGAGGGACAGAGGAACTATCTAAAGTTGGAGAAAATGTTCATACCGCTGGGCTGCAAGCTGCCCAGGCGAAGTATGAGGTGCTGTTCCTCCAATTTCTGGTGGGCCTCACTATGGCACTGGAGGAGGCCCATGACAGAAAGGTCAGACTGGGAGTGGGAGGGGGAGTTGAAGTGCTCAGCCACTGGGAGATCAGGTTGGTTAAGGCGGACTGAGCGAAGGTGTTGAGCGAAGCGATCACCTAGCCTGCGTTTGGTTTCGCCGATGTAAAGAAGTTGACATCTAGAGCAGCGGATGCAATAGATGAGGTTGGAGGAGGTGCAGCTGAACCTCTGTCTCACCTGGAAAGACTGTTTGGGTCCTTGGATGGAGTTGAGGGGGGAGGTAAAGGGACAGATGTTGCATCTCCTGCAATTGCAGGGGAAAGTGGTTTGGGTAGGAAGGGACGAGTGGACCAGGGAGTTACGGAGGGAACGGTCTCTGCGGAACGCAGAAAGGGGAGGGGATGGGAAGATATGGCCAGTGGTGGGGTCCCGTTGCAGGTGACGGAAATGTTGGCGGATGATTTGTTGGATACGCTGGCTGGTGGGGTGGAAGGTGAGAACGAGGGGGATTCTGTCCTTGTTACGAATGGGGGGAGGGGGAGCAAGAGCGGAGATGCGGGATGTACATAATATTATATTATATTACATTATTACCTGTCCCTTTACCTCCCCCCTCAACTCCATCCAAGGAAGGAGAGTATAAAGTTCAGACCTGGGAACGGACCAGAGTCACAGACCTGGGAACAGACCATCAACTGGAAAGACCTGAGGCCAGACCAGGGACAGACTTGTATACACTGGAATTTAGAAGGATGAGAGGGGATCTTATCAAAACATATAAGATTGTTAAGGGGTTGGACACGTTAGTGGCAGGAGCAATGTTCCCAATGTTGGGGGAGTCCAGAACCAGGGGCCACAGTTTACGAATAAGGGGTAGGCCATTTAGAACAGAGATGAGGAAAAACTTTTTTAGTCAGAGAGTTGTGAATCTGTGGAATTCTCTGCCTCAGAGGGCAGTGGAGGCCAATTCTCTGAATACATTCAAGAGAGAGCTAGATAGAGCTCTTAAGGATAGCGGAGTCAGGGGGTATGGGGAGAAGGCAGGAACGGGGTACTGATTGAGAATGATCAGCCATGATCACATTGAATGGCGGTGCTGGCTCGAAGGGCCGAATGGCCTACTCCTGCACCTAATGTCTATTGTCTATTGTCTATAAAACAAGTATAGCCCGGTATGTTCATCTCCTTGTTTGTACCACTACTTCAATAAACAACTAATTAAACTGGAAAAAAAACGACTGGAAGATCTGTTCTGTTGGATTTGCGTAAGTTCACTCCGACTCCCTGTGTAGTAATGGCAATTAGAAAAGAATGTATTGGAAATGTGTGGAAGTTGCCATTACATGCTGCACTGCACTTTGGAGAATGGAATTGAGAACTTCCTGGTTGGGCTTGGAGGTATAAAGGGACTGGATGCCCATGGCAAAGATGAGGCGATGAGGGTCAAGAAACTAAAAGTTATTGAAGTGTTGAAGGATGTCTTGGATGAAGATCAGAATGAATTATACAAGGGGGATGGGTTGGGTGTGGGAATAGGTTCAGTGGGGCAGTAACAGGCAGAAACAATGGGTCTGCCAGGGAAGTTCACAAAGTAATAATAATTGGACGAGGGTCCAGTAAGAGAATTGACAGACTTGGCATATTTTCTCTGGAGCATCAGAAGCAGAGGGGAGACCTGATAGAAGTATGTGAAATTATGAGAGGCATAGATAGGGTAGATACTCAGAACCTTTTTTCTCCAGGATGGATATATCCAATACCAGAGGCCATAGCTTTAAGTTGATAGGGGCAAAGTTTAAAGGAGATGTGGGAGGCAGGTTTTTTTAAAATAGAGGTTGGTGAGTGCCTGGAACGTGTTGCCAGGGGTGGTGGTGGATGGAGATACGATAGTGACATTTAAAAGCATCTTAGGTAGGCACATGGATGTACTGGGAATGGAGAGATATGAATCACATGTAGGCAGACTAGATTAGCTTAACGTGGCATCACATTTGGCAAGAACATTGTGAGCCGAAGGACCTGTTCCTGTGCTGGTTTGTTCTATGTTCCATGTAAGTAATATTAAATGTATTCAGTTCATCATAGATTTTATGTTTCTATGTAAATAATATTAAATGTATTCAGTTCATCGTCACCAAAGTAAGGATAGAACTGCACAAATCATACAAAATCTGTTATGTCTGATGGTTCATTGTTCTGATGTTAAAACTGTCAATTAAACAATGTTAGGTTCTGTGCAGGTAATGGAAAAATTAAAGTAATGCAATTTATTGTTATCAAATGACCAAGGCTCGGCTGTGAAATGCCTGCATTTTGATTGAAACCAGCATTAGGTTTGGTTGCGATTACCCCTGATTGTCAACACATTAAAGAAAGATCAAATGGGTGAGGTGTTGGAAAGAAGCTGCCCTAAGTCCTATCACACCAGCACAAAGAATGATTTTCAAATAATCATTTAGTCTCACAATGTGTTGGGTCAGATAAACTTCATAATTGAACCACCCAACTTTGTTATTGCAGCTGGATGTTGTCGCACAATGAAATAGCAGTCCCCATAACACCAGAGGCCATTTAATGCATATTACAGTATTTGCGATGTGATTTGGGTGTTTGAGAAAGGTGGAGGGTCGGTGGGGGGAAGGGGGGGTTTAATGTTTATAAGCCAGATCAGAACCTAAAATGGGGTGGACAATGATCAGAATGCTTTCAAGAAAGAATTCTTTATTTAAATCGTTTTTATTTTGTGCCTCTATTCAATATTTGGCTAAAATCACAGAAACACCAAATAATTAAAGCATGGAAAGAAGCACTTTGTCTCAATGAGTCCAGACTAGTACTCTCACAAACTAGTCTAATTCCATCTTCCTCTCATCACAGCCTTTCTTTCCTTTCAAGAATCTATCTAGCTCACTTTAGAACATGAAATTCCATGGTACCTCCACATTTTCACATACCTCTGGCAGTGAATTCCACACTGGAACTGTATGCTGCATTTTTTTCCTTGTGTTATTATTTGTTTCCTTGTGTTATTTTTTTTTTTCCTTGTGTTATTATTTGTATTTTGAGCAATCATCTTCCTTCTACATGTAAGAAGGAACTGCAGATGCTGGATTAAACCGAAGATGGACACAAAAAGCTGGAGTAACGCAGCAGGACAGGCAGCATCTCTGGAGAGAAGGAATAGATGACATTTCGGGTTGAGACCCTTCTTCAGACTGGTTAGGGATAAGGAAACGAGAGATATAGATGGTGATGTGGAAAGATAAAGAACAATGAATGAAAGATTTGCAAAAAGTAACAATGATAAAGAAAACAGGTAATTGTATGCTGTTTTTAGGGTGAAAATAAAAAGCTAGTGCATCTTGGGTGGGGGAGGGATCGAGAGAGAGGGAATGCCGGGGCTACCTGAAGTGAGAGAAATCAATATTCATAGCACTGGGCTGTAAATTGCCCAAGTGATATAAGAGATGCTGTTCCTCCAATTTGAGTTTAGCCTCACTCTGACAATGGAGAAGACCTAGGACAGAAAGGTCTGTGTAGGAATGGGAAGGAGAATTAAAGTCCATCTTCCTTCTGTGTCTGTTTCTTGACCCCTTTACCAAACTGCCACCTGGGTTCCTATGCAATGAAAAGAGATGAGCCACAAAGATCGGCATAAACATAAAATCATACCCATTCCACTCCAGAAAATTTAGGATTCAGGCGAGCTGTAGAAGTTTGGAACTCAAAACTAAGAAATATGTTGCCTTAATTTTAAAGACCGAAAATTTAACACAGAGGTTAAAACACAAGGGGGTACCAAGAATATAGAAGATAGACACAAAAAGCTGGAGTTATTCAGCAGGACAGGCAGCATCTCTGGAGAGAAGGAATGGGCGACATTTCGGGTCCAGACTCTTCTTCAGAGAGCCTTCGAACAATGTTACGGCTTTCACAGTTCTTAATTAGATCTCTGCAATTCTAATATGTAGGTTGCACAAACCCCTGGTTTTGGGTGATGTTTCAAATAAATACAATGCATCCTAAGAAAGCACAAACCATTGCATATTAGTGACATATATATGGCTATCCCAGAAACTATGTGAAAAGGACAGCATGCCAGCATCTGCCTTACACGTGTGGTTTTCACATTAATTATTTTTCTTCATAGCAGCAGATGAAGCTATGAAGCTGTATTCAAAGTAATGGCTAATAACCAACACCAAACTGAAGTAGCTGTTTCATGTTACAGTCAGAACTGTGGTCATAGAATTTGTTCTTCTTTATTGTTTATAAGAGAGCGTTAGATATAGCTCTGAGGGCTAACAGAATCAAGGGGTATGGGGAGAAAACAGGAATGGGGTACTGATTTTGGATGATCAGCCATGATCATATTGAATGGTAGTGCTAGCTTGAAGGGTCAAATGGCCAACTCCTGCACCAATTTTCTATGTTAAACACAAATCCCTTTATTACAACTTTTGGAACAACCCTGAATAAACAAAAGAAAGATAAATGTTCATGTTTATTGCATGGGGGAGTAATGTGACAGCAATCATTGATTTCAGTAAAATGAGAGTTGCTACAAGTCCTAATATTTAGACTAGACAGAGTTAACATCCTTTATTGATCATTTCTATTCTCAAACTCAGCAGCAGTGTTTGCCGCAGCAACATATCAAGCTCATACCATGTAGTAGTCTTAATTCTTGAGGACACACTCGCACATATTTTTATAACACTGTTTCCCTTCTATATGAAAACATTTCAAATGTAAAGTTATATATACATTCATACACAGACTATAAATACAGCTATAAATTTAACCAAATTTGTTAGTTTTATTAAATTTATTCAATTTTAGTCTTCTCCTCAACAACCTGTAAGCTGTACGACAAGCTGTACTTAGCATCACTATAATTATTGCATTAA
The DNA here is from genome assembly GCF_053455715.1 of Rhinoraja longicauda. Classification (NCBI taxonomy): domain Eukaryota; kingdom Metazoa; phylum Chordata; class Chondrichthyes; order Rajiformes; family Arhynchobatidae; genus Rhinoraja; species Rhinoraja longicauda. Next base: position 67,383,997 of record NC_135955.1, on the reverse strand, counting down.
CATAATTATCTTCATAACTTTGAACACTGTGATACAGGCAGTTCACAGTTTGCCTATATCTTAAACATTAATTAATTTTAATTAATAACTACAAACACAATAATGCACTACTAAATATTATCATAAACTATTAATACAAAATGTAAATGAAATCTTCCTTGTTTGTCTTCTTGTCTATTTGCACAGGTCGTTTTACATGTTGATTTTCCTTCTTCACCCAGTTCCTTAATGACTTTTTTTAACCTCTGCTGCGAGTAAATCCACTGTTCTCCTTTTCAGACATATATTTTGGTGCTGTCTTCTTCAGAACACACTGCCTGTTGTTCAGCTATATGCTATGACCTTGCCACAGCCAAAAGGACCATTGATTTTCACTGGCCAAAATGATGAAATAAGCTTTGTCACTTATTTCAATTTTTTTTGTACAAAATTGTCTGAAAATACCACATTCACATATGTGGCAACTAATTTGCAAGGTGGGAGTCAAGATCTATGTTCGTTTTAGACTTTGCTGGCTTTCCCATCATCATCTTGCACCATGTTTGTTTCTGCATTTTTCATAAACTTTTGTACCTGGCCTTCAGAATACAAACCGAACCACAGATGTGTAACAACTTGTGTAACAGTTATTTATCCAACATTGGCTCCATTTATGAAGACAATGTTCCTTTTAGATGTCCTACTCAATATGCTTCTCTACTTTTTTCTCTCTCCCCCCCCCCCCCCCCCCCCCCCCCGACTTTGCTGTTCATATTTGGTTTGAGAACATACTTTAAATTCTTTGTTGTGCCTTGGTCACTTTGGGAGAGTTCTTATAGACAATAGGCAATAGACAATAGGTGCAGGAGTAGGCCATTCGGCCCTTCGAGCCAGCACCGCCATTCAATGTGATCATGGCTGATCATTCTCAATCAGTACCCCATTCCTGCTTTCTCCCCATACCCCCTGACTCCACTATCCTTAAGAGCTCTATCTTGGCCTGCTTCCAATCATTATTGGGGCATCTTGGTGATTCTGGCTTCAACCTGTGCTGCTCAAGCTTCCACTTGGATGTATCTGCATCAGTGTGTCCCCAATCCCCTCCCCATCTATCAAACTAAGGTTTTGATTCTTCCAAAGACATTGTCACCATTTGTCCTGCAATGTCAGAAATATACCTCTCACTCATTGACCTGCTGCTTTGAAAATTCTCAGTCTCTTGTTTTTGCTCAGCCAATATTATTGTAGCAATAGACTCTCTTATTCCTGTGGGTGTCCCCATTTTGAGTTCCAGCCTGCAGTCCTTGTCTGAAAGTGACTGCCAGCTGTAGACTCTTCAGCACTGTCCTAGTCACCTGACTCATGATCCGCATGGGTAGGTTCATTGCACGCTGGAGTATCAGTGATCCCCAGACCTCTTCCCAGCTCCAGGTTGTGATCTTTTGAAAAAAGTCCCGCAATACAAGGATTCAAATCAATCCACTTTCATGATTGCTGGAACATGCTTGTGGCCCAGAACATAACAGGTAACTGGACTCAACAAACCCCAGCAGGGACCCACCTAGGTTAACTCACCCAAACCTCTGAGGTGATCAAACTAAATAAGTGTCTTGCATCCTATTAGTCTACCTTCAATGAAAGGCTGTGGGAATACATTCCAGATACACAAATTACCCCGTCGCAAAATATCTTTCTATCGCAGAATGAAGACAAAATGCACCTTGTAATAGATCCTTCAATCAACATGATGGTCTTCTTTGTGTTTGTTTTATTTCTCTCCTAAGATGTATGATAAATACCATTGCCTATTAGTAAATGGACTGTGGGCAATCCCAACATTCCTTGCCCTTCCATAATTGTCACTGAATTAAAAGCACAATATAAAGTCAATCATATTAATGAATCTGGAGTCACGTATCTGACCAGGCCAGTGTGGCAAATTTTCTTCTGCACAGTATGTTAGTGAATGCTCGTGTTACTGAAAATATCCCTTGCAATATACTTTCTATTTCAGCAGCAGCAAAGTCAGCTTTTATTACCCATCTCCACTCTGATCTAACGGTGACTTGCTGGTTGACCTTATCAGGCACCTGAAAGTCATCACTTTGTGTGTGGGACCAGAGACAAATTTAATGCAATTTATGAAGATTGGCAGGTTTAATTTCCAAACGATATTTGTGAACTGGTGGATTTGAATGAAATCCAATATCTTCATGTCTACTTTATTGAAAGTAGCTTTTTATTTCACAGCATTTTTGGATGAACCCGTTCCCTCTGGGTTATTGATCAAGGACTCTGCATTATTAGGTTGGATCGTGCTCTGAACTAGAAAAACAACAAATCAAAAGGATGATTTCAGAATGACCTTGAGTTTCTTGAATCGTCAAATAGCTTCATTGGGAATTCAACTTCTGAACCTGCTGTCTACAGGTTCCATTCTGCCACTGAGTTTTGAGATGGCTCTGGATTGCACCGAGTTAATCTGATTCCCAAGGTTGTGGATCGTCACAAGGTGCTCTTGTGGGCAAATAAAAGGTAGTCAATAGTGAAGGTAAAAATAAACAGTAGAAACAATGAACTACAGATGCTGGTTTACACAAAGGATACAAAGTGCTGGAGCAACTCAACGGGTCATGTAGTATCTCTGGAGATAAAGGATGGATGACGTTTTGGGTCTGAATCCTTCTTCACCTAGAGGGAGCAGTGAGAAAGGGTCTTACAGAATTCCCGGAGAGAGGAAAGTAGGCATACCTTGGGGAGATTTTGCGGTGGAGCAGATAATGTGTAGGAAGGAACTGCAGATGCTGGTTTACACCGAAGATAGGCACAAAGTGCTGGAGTAACTCAGTGGGTCGGGCAGCATTTCTGGAGAAAAAGGATGGGCACAAGGTGCAGGAGTAACCTAAAGGTTGTGTCTGTAAACCATGTTCAAGGTTCAATTCCAGATTTAATTGTGGTCTCGACTTCATTAAAAGAAATGTTAGTTTTTCCCCCACTTTATATTTGTTAGTGTTAAGAAATGTAATATTTTAACTCAATGTTATTAATTTATATTTAATTTATGAAATAATTTAAATCCATTTAAAATAATTTAGAAGTCAAAAGTCTTCAGAGCTGCCTTTAAGGGCTGGTTGCCACTCATAGCCACTCTGCTTCATGCAAAGACTCCCACGCAATAAACCACTTGGAGTTGTGGTTAGTTAGTGCATTTGTTGGAGTATATCAGGAGTGAACATTAGGGACTTTCACAAGAGTGGAATAACAGTGGAGTGGTGACATTGACTGTCCTGAACATACTACCATTCAACTTGGACAGTTTAGTATAGTTTAGAGATACAGCGCAGAAACAAGCCCTTCGGCACACCGGGTCCGCACCGACCAACAATCCCCGCACATTAACACTATCCGACACACACTAGGGACAATTTACACTTATACCAAGCCAGTTAACCTACAAACCTGTACATCTTTGTAGCGTGGGAGGAAAGCAAAGATCTCTGAGAAAACCCACAGGGTCACAGGGAGAATGTACAGTCAGCCCCCGTAGTTGGGATCAAACCTGGGTCTCTGGCGCTGCAAGCACTGTAAGGCCGCAACTCTACGGCTGCGCCACCGTTCAACAGCTGAGACCCAATTGCCACGGCCTGCACAAGAATAGATTCTAGGAAAGGTTCACCTCCGGTTCACTTGTAAATGCTCACTCGCACAAAAACAAAATTACAAATTTATTGTAGAGAAATAAAAACTGTATTGAAACCCAATAAAGGTTGTTCCTCAGCTTTTGAACACCCGACAAGGAAAAAATCCTGCAATCCAACAAACATTTTGGAGACTAGTTAATTTGGCTTTGCCAGATGCTGTGGGCATCTTCTGCCATGTGGGAACTTGGTTTGCAGCAATATCATTGCATTTAATAGAAATCTTAATTGTCGAGTTAAACGCCCTGGCTTACCAACACATTGCCCTTGGTTGGCCAATGATTTTTTAATTTAAATATATTGCCAGGCCACCACATTTCCAACTTGCATCCAGTTCAGGTTATGAATAGTTCTCAGGAACAAAATATTGTTGGAACTTGGCCAAGACCTGTACTGTCTTACACCCCCGTCATTGAACACACTTGAAAGGTTCTTTATTGTCACATATGCACAGTGCAGCAAAATTCTTTTGCACAACCCACAAATGCAGAGTCTCCATATTTTGAGACCATTTACAAAGAATAAGAAAAAGTCTAAAGTTCAATGCACATGTCGGAAGTATCAGAGTGTCCCTAATCCAATAAGCCCAGGTAAGCCATAGGCTGCTGCAGGCCGGCAATCCAATGTCCGTATCCTCGCCCAACAACCTCTGAATCTCAGCCGACCTTGAAGGCACCAGATAACCCAACTCTAACAATAGACAATAGACAATAGGTGCAGGAGCAGGCCATTCGGTCATTCAATGTGATCATGGCTGATCATTCACAATCAGTACCCCATTCCTGCCTTCTCCCCATACCCCCTGACTCCGTTATCCTTAAGAGCTCTATCTAGCTCACCTCTTGAATGCATTCTGAGAATTGGCCTCCACTGCCTTCTGAGGCAGAGAATTCCACAGATTTACAACTCTCTGAGTGAAAAAGTTTTTCCTCATCTCCGTTCTAAATGGCCTACCCCTTATTCTTAAACTGTGGCCCCTGGTTCTGGACTCCCCCAGGGCATATAGCGAACATCGACTGCCCAAGTTACAGGGAAACAATATTCATTGAAATTTTACATTTGAAGGTGAGAGCACAAAACAAATCATCATTCCAAGAGTTAGTGCCTCTAATGAGGTGGGTGGGAGGGAAAGGTGGGGAAGAAAACTGGAAGGAAGGAAATAGAATCAACTGCGACTGCCAGATTAGCTGTTATAAATGCGTATAGTTGAAGATAATTTATTAACAATTCTATCCTCATTTGCAACTGTAATCAAGTTGTTATTGCTATTTACTGTTCAGAAAATTGCAGTTCATTTATCTCAGTTAATATAATTGCGCCTGGATACTGACTGAAAACAAACCAATCTTACAGACATTGGTGATGTGAAAATGCTAAGGTGTATGGGAATTGTCAACTATCTTTTCTTTATGACATTTTGTTAGCAGTGTTTATGAGTGAAGAGGCAAATCCGCTTTTTAATTTACTGGTGGTGTAAACACCAAAATATTCTTGCATTTACCTTTATTGTTGTCCTATTAATCATGCCTTGATGTTGCCTGAATAGATAGAGAGTGTTATTTTAATTTGCTTTCTTAATTAAGAACAGTTTCAAACCAAAAGAATACTGGCAGATAGCATGCAACAGAAATGTATTCTTGTCTGGTGGTGTTCTGGGATTTATCCGTTTCACTGGTTCAGATGTGTACGAAGGAACTGCAGATGCTGGTTTAAACCGAAGATAGACACAATAAGCTGGAGTAACTCAGCAGGACAGCCAGCATCTCTGGAGCGAAGGAATGGGTGACGTTTCGGGTCGAGACCCTTCTTCAGACTGAGGAAAGGTCTCGACCCGAAACGTCACCCATTCCTTCTCTCCAGAGATTCTGCCCGTCCCGCTGAGTTACTCTAGCTTTTTATGTCTATCACTGATTCCAGATTGCAGAGTTCAGATTGCAGACTGCAAAGGGTAAAATACTCAAAGCTTTATTAGAAGTCACTAATTACTTTGGAACATTGAGATAAAAATCACTGTTGACCTGCACTAGTACGTTGAAAATTAAAAACAATTTAACAAAGTAATATAGACAGACTGCCCCCATCATCTGCACAAATCGACCAGCAAGCACATTCATGTCAAGATCTGGGTCCCACCAGAATCTCACCTCCCGGCAGCAGGTTGCATCCCGGCGAGCCGCAGCTCATTGCTGCGGCAATGAGAAGTGGTCCAGTGAGGTTGCCGCCGAGCCCGGCCTCTGCTTGCACTGGAGAGGAGGAAGTTAGACCGGGAGCCAGTAAGCGGATCACTGCTGGGAAGCTGGGCAGGGCCTTGACAGTTGTCAGGGCCGCTGGAGGCCCTGCAGCAGCTTGGGGGTTGGCTGTATCCCAACTGCAGGCCAGGCTCACCCAGAGAGAGAAGGCTGCCGAGCCCAGCCCTTGCTCACCGCATGGATCAGAGAGGGGGTGGACAGACGCTGGGCAAAGGGAGGAAGTTGGACTGGGGAAGGGGGGGGTGACATAACTTAAAGTCTGAGAAGAACTGGGGCGGGCGTCTTAACGTCTGCACCACAAAGTCGGCTGTTAACTTCAGCCCCCCCAGGGATCAAGGGCTGAAGAGAACCAAGCATGGAGAGGGACTTTGGTTTACAAGTTGATTGAAATGGAGGAGGCTGCAATGGGCTTTTTGCTGATTTGTATGCAAAACTTGTTTTTCACTCGACCTGGTACATGTGACCATAAAGAAACCATTAATCATTGAATTTAAATTTGCAACTGGTCTCCTGGGTCAGAGGAACTTTGGTTCCAGTGTATTACTTTGCATTAGCACTTATTTCAAACAAGTCATCAAAAAAAAATAAAAATTCTAGAACCTTTGTCTCCGTTTTTACAGGCATTAGGCCGGAGAAACTGGGAAACAACTCCATCTAACTTGGAGTTTGGAGGAGTCAGGGGTAAATTTAGCAAACTTATGCTAAAGTGTAATCTGCTCTACAGATGATGCAGATAGATATTATTGACATGTTACAGTGGAAATAAAATGAATGAAAAGAAAGGAAATTACTACAAGTAGTTTTCCGTTTGCAGGAAGTGAATGCAGCACACCGGGTTTTCAGCTGGAGAGCGAGATGGATAGATGTTTGGTCTTCTGAGCTCTCCTTTTATCTGATGTAATGTAATTAATATTCCCCTTGCTTTCTATGAAGGGAACCTTGTAAATCTGTTTCAGATGCTCCATTCTTATATTAAAAACCTGTGGCACCTGGCTTTGAAACGGGTAGATTGTATTTTACAGACGATTTTGCTCTAATATTACACAGTATCCATCCCTTCAACAAGGCCACAAGGTGAAGTTTTGCTTCTCTCTGCAGTAAATTATTTACTATCATGTCTTCTGATAGAAATTCTCCGTTTCTTTTAGCAAGAACTCAATGCTGCAAATATTATCCACAATGCACTCTATGAGTGCAAGGCAGCAGCTTTAAATTATTAGATCAACCCTAACTGATGCATCAGCCTCATTAATGCAGACCATACCAGCATTCATTGATCCTTCATTCCATGCTGCAAACAAGCATTCAGAAAGACCAAAATAGTAGACAATATCTCAGTAACATCATTTTTAAATGACATCTCATATAATGCAATAATTTCCCTTGCATCTTTATATAATCCCTCTGGGCATTCCAGTGCGACAATGTGCTTTGGAATAAGCTGCTTCTTTGTTACTCTGCATGCTATAAATCACTAATGCCATTTCTACAGACACTGAAACACAGTTGCATTAGTATGGATTGCCTGCAAAAATAAAGATCACAAATCCTCATACCTCCCTTCCTTTCCTCAAGACCAGACATGTTGAGATTCACAAACTGGGCAAAAGGTGCATGCATTAGCATACTATCTCACTCTCACACACATTCCTCGTCTTATCTCGCACATTTTCAGGCCGCTAGATACGGACGGGCCATAACAAGCTCAGTTTCCGATTGTCCCATGGCCAGCATTAGATGCACAATCAGTTGACTTAAAGTTTTCAGAGGCTCCATTTGCTCCATGTGAATTTTGCACAGAGAAATAATTGCTAGAAACATTCTTCAAAGTATTAAAAAGGATTAAGCCTTCTCCCCATATCCCTCGACTCCACTAGCCCCTAGAGCTCTTTCTAATAAGGGGCTGTCCCACTTAGGCGATTTTAAGGCGACTGCCAGCGACAGTTCGCCGGGGTGTCGCGGGCATGATCGTGAGGAGTCTTCCAAAAACCGTAGTGGATCATAGTGGATCTCGGCGCGTCGCTGAGAAATCAAACGGTTTGAAGTTTCTCGGCGACAGCTGGCTTGTCGCCAGGTATCGTAGCTTATTGCGGTCGCTGTCGCATGCTGTCCCGAGGTTTGGTAGGTTCTCTTAAGATGCATTTAGAAGCACATAATATTAAAATAAGTAAAGTAATTTCAAAATACCATAAAATGCTTGTGTTTAACGAATTTATTTACCGTCAAGACATTTGACAGGTAGATTGGAGGCGACAGTTTGACGATCAGTTAAGCGTGGGAATTTTCGCAATGTTTTTGGCCTCAGCCATTACATTTAAAGTGGGCTCCAAACCCAAATATTCAACCCAGAAACCAGATATGCATCTCCCGTACATTTTCAAAGAATGCCCACACACTTTTCACAAAAATTCACTTAACCACTTTAAAATCTTTTTTTTTAATACAGCTATTAGTAAACTGGAAGTAAATCCAGCTTATTCCTTGTTACAGTGAAGCTTGGTTTTTAAGTAACCCATACAAGGTGTTATAGCTCAAAACTCTCAAGTACCTACCGACTTGTCAGTGATTTCAGCGAAAACCAGGACGCCGGAGAAGCATTGACAGCGTGGGAATTTTCGCGATGTTTCAGAAGATGCTGTAATATCGACTTGACTCGGCTTGTCGTGGTCATTGTCGTCGGGAAAAAGAAACGTTCGGCGATATGCTACGACTTTGACAGTCGCCGGCAGTCGCCAAAAAAAATCGCCTAAGTGGGACAGGCCCTTAACTCTCATAAATTCATCCAGTGAATTGGCCTCCACTGCCATCTGTGGCAGAGAATTCCACAAATTCACAACTCTCTGGGTGAAAAAGTTTCTTCTCACCTCAGTTTTAATTGGCCTCCCCTTTATTCTTAGACTGTGGCCCCTGGTTCTGGACTCCCCCAACATTGGGAACATTTTACCTGCATCGAACTTGTCCAGTCCTTTTATAATTTTATACATCTCTATAAGATCCCCTCTCATCTCTATAAGATCCCCTCTCATCCTTCTAAACTCCAGTGAATACAAGCCCAGTCGTTCCTCATATGACAGTACCTCCATTCTGGGGATTAACCTCGTGAACCTATGCTGCACCGCCTCAATAGCAAGGACGTCCTTCCTCAAATTAGGAGACCAAAACTGCACACAAAACACCAGGTGTGGTCTCCCCAGGGCTCTATACAACTGCAGAAGGACCTCTTTACTCGTATATTCAAATCCTCTTGTTATGAAGGCCAACAGGCCATTAGCTTTTTCGCTGCCCGCTGTACCTGCACGCTTAAGGGCCTGTCCCACTCAGGCGGTTTTTTAGGCGACTGCTGGCAACTGTCAAAGTCATAGCAGATCGGCAAAATTTTATTTTACCCTACGACAATGACCATGACAATGCCGAGTCAGGTCGATACAAGTTACTTTTTTTGTGAAACTAGCACCTGGCTAAGAGAATACACCGTCTTCGTAAAACATCGCAAAATTCCCACGCTTATCAATGCTTCTCCGACGTCCTAATTTTCACTGAAATCACTGACAAGTCTGTAATTACCTGAGAGTTTTGAAATATAACATCTTGCCAGGGTTACTTGAAAACCAAGCTTCACGATAACAAGGCATAAACTGGATTGCCTTCCAGTTTACTAATAGCAGTATTAAGAAATTTAATTTTAAACGTGGTTAAATTGATTTTTGTGCGGAGTGTGGGCATTCTTTGAAAATGTACGGGAGATGCATATCTGGTTTCTGGGTTGCATATCTGGGTTGAGAGCCTACTTTAAAAATAATTGTTGATGGCCATAAACATCGCAAAATTCCCACGCTTACCTGACAGTCAAACTGTCGCCTCCAATCAACCTGTCAAATGTCCTGACGGTAAATAAATTGGTTAAACACAAGTATTTTATGATATCTTCAAATGACTTTACTTAATTTAATATTACGTGCTTCTAAATGCATCTGCGACAACCTAGCAAACCTGGGGACAGCATGCGACAGCACCCGCAATAAGCTACGATACCTGGCGGCAAGCCAGCTGTCGCCGAGAAATTTCTATCTGGAAAGTTTTTCAGCGACGCGCCGAGATCCGCTACAATTCTTTGAAGACTCCTCCCGTTCATGCCCGCGACACCCCAGCGAACATTCGGCGACAGCCTAGTCGCCAGCAGTCACCTTAAAATCGCCTAACTGGGACAGGCCCTATACTTTCAGTGACTGGTGTACAAGGACACCAAGGTCTCATTGCACTTCCCCTTTACCTACAGTTAAACTCCTTCAAGAACTTATGATTGCGTTTTGTGTTGTTTCTAATTATTAATGAAGTCATCCTTATCTGCGGACAATATTACTCCCAGTGATACAAGGCCACAATATTGATCTATATTTACTGGGAGTGTTGGTAATGCGTGATGAATCCTACTCCCCATGAGAGGGTTTGCATTTGCTGATTATGCAAGCGAAGTAGCAAGATATAAATGTTGTGAGATTGGACTTGGGGTTAGGGTGAGAAACATAGAAAATAGGTGGAGTAGGCCATTCGGCCCTTCGAGCCAGTACCGCCAATCAATATGATCATGGCGATGATCCAAAATCAAAACCCCATTCCTACTTTTTCCCCCATATCCCTTACATCCGTTAGCCCTCAGAACTAAATCTAATTCTCTCTTTAAAACATCCAGTGAATCGGCCCCCACTGCCTTCTGTGGCAGAGAATTTCACAGATTCACAACTCTCTAGATGAAAAAGTTTTTCCTCATCTCTGTCTTAAATGGCCTACCCCATATTCTTAAGTTGTTACCCCTGGTTCTGGACTCCCTCTAAAACAGGAAAATGTTTCCTGCATCTCTTCAGGCCAATCCCTTAAGAATTTTATATGTTTCTGTAAGAGACCAAAACTGCACACAATACTCCAGGTGTGGTCTCACCAGCGCCCTGTACAACTGCAGTAGGACCTCCTTGCTCCTAACCTCAAATCCTCTTGCAATGAAGGCCAACATGTCATTAGCTTTCTTCACTGTCTGCTGTGCCTGCATTCTTACTTTCGGAGATTGACGTACAAGGACACCCAGGTCTCATTGCACCTCCCCTTTTCCTAATCTGACCCTGTTCAGATAATAATCTACCTTCTTGTTCTTGCCACCAAAGTGGATAACCTCACATTTATCCACATTATACTGCATCTGCCATGCATCTGCCCACTCACCCAACCTATCCAAGTCACTTTGCAGCCTCATAGCATCCTCATCGCACCTCACACTGCTGCCCAGCTATGTGTCATCTGCAAACTTGGAGATATCATATTGTAAATAACTGGGTCCCAGCACTGACCATTGTGGCACCCCACTAGTCACTGCCTGCCATTTTGAAAAGGACCCGTCAATTCCTACTCTTTGCTTCCTGTCTGCCAACCAGTTCTCTATCCATGTCAATACCCTACCCCCGATACCATGCGCTCTAATTTTGCACACTAATCTCTTGTGTGGGACCTTGTCAAAGGCTTTTTGAAAGTCCAGATACACCACATCCACTGGCTCTCCCTTATCCATTCTACTTGTTACATCCTCAAAAAATTCCAGAAGATTAGCCAAGCCAGACGATTGGGAAACTTTCATAGGACAACAGAAGGTAACAAAACGGCAATACGGGCTGAAAAGATGAAGTACGAGGGGAAGCTGGCCAATAATATAAAGAAGGACAGTAAAAGCTTCTTTAGATATGTTGAGAGAAAAAGAGTAGCAAAGTCAAATGTGGGTCCCTTGAAGGCAGACACGGGTGAAATTATTATGGGTAACAAGGAAATGGCAGAAGATTTGAACAGGTACTTCGGATCTGTCTTCACTAAGGAAGACACAAACAATCTCCCAGATGTACTGGAGGACAGAGGATCTAGGGGGGTAGAGTAACTGAAAGAAATTTTCATTAGGCGAGAAATAGTATTCGGTAGATTAATGGGACTGAAGGATGATAAATCCCCTGGGCCTGATGGTCTGCATCTCAGGGTCCTCAGGGAGGTGGCTCTAGAAATAGTGGACGCATTGGTGTTCATTTTCCAATGTTCAATAGATTCAGGATCAGTTCTTGTGGATTGGAGGATAGCTCATGTTATCCCACTTTTCAAGAAAGGAGCGAGAGAGAAAACCGGGAAGTACAGACCAGTTAGCCTGACTTTGGTGGTGGGAAAGATGCTGGAGTCAATTATTAAAGAGGTAATAACTGTGTATTTGGATAACAGTAAAAGGAAAAGTCCAAGTCAGCATGGATTTATGAAAGGGAAATCATGCTTGACTAAACTTCTGGAATTTTTTGAGGATGTGACAAGTAAAATGAATGAAGTGGATATAGTGTATCTAGACTTTCAGAAAGCCTTTGATAAGGTTCCACACGGGAGATTGGTGACTAAAATTAGAGCACATGGTATTGGGGGTAGGGTGTTGACATGGATAGAAAATTAGTTGGCAGACAGGAAGCAAAGAGTAGGAGTAAACGGGTCCTTTTCAGAATGGCAGGCAGTGGCGAGTGGAGTGCCGCAAGGCTCAGTGTTGGGACCGGAGCTATTTACCATATATATTAATGATTTGGAAGAGAGAATTAGAAGCAACACTAGCAAGTTTGCAGATGACACAAAGCTGGGTGGCAGTGTAAACTGTGAAGAGGATGTTAGGAGGTTGCAGGGTGACCTGGACAGGTTGAGTGAGAGGGCAGATGCGTGGCAGATACAGTATAATGTAGATAAATGTGAGGTTATCCACTTTGGCGGCAAAAACAAAGAGGCAGATTATTATCTCAATGGAGTTAGGTTAGGTAAAGGGGAGGTGCAGCGAGACCTGGGTGTCCTTGTACACCAGTCACTCAAAGTTGGCATGCAGGTACAGCAGGCAGTGAAGAAAGCTAATGGAATGTTGGCCTTCATAACAAGAGGATTTCAGTATAGGAGTAAAGAGGTTCTTCTGCAGTTGTATAGGGCCCTGGTAAGACTACATCTGGAGTATTGTGTACAGTTTTGGTCTCCTAATTTGAGGAAGGACATCCTTGTAATTGAGGCAGTGCAGCGTAGATTCACGAGAATGATCCCATGGATGGTGGGACTGACATATGAGGAAAGATTGAAAAGACTAGGCTTGTATTCACTGGAGTTTAGAAGGATGAGAGGGGATCTTATATAACATATAACATATAACATATAATAATAATAATAATAATAATAATATTCATTTATTGTCATTGCAACGAGTACAACGAAATTAAAAAAATAGCCAATCCTGACGGTGCGTACAAACATATATGCAATAAATGCAAAAACAAATAAATACATAAATACAATTAAATACAATTATATTAAGTACAAGATTTTTTAACGGTGTTGCCTAGTGCAAAGGTAGTGTTCAGTTCTCGTATGGCCCTGGGGTAAAAACTGTTCTTAAGTCTGTTTGTTCGGGATTTGATCGACCTGAAACGTCGACCAGAGGGCAGATGAACAAACAGACGGTGGCCGGGGTGGGATGGATCTTTTATTATTTTGCCTGCTCTACTGAGGCAGCGTAGGCTGAACAGGTGCTCCAGGGAGGGCAGTGAGCAGCCGATGATCTTCTGGGCCGTCGTGATGACCCTCTGAAGGGCCTTCCTGTCCTTTTCTGAGCAGCTGGCATACCATGTGGTTATACAGTATGCCAGCACACTCTCGATGGAGCAGCGATAGAAGGACAACATGAGCTTCTCCTGCAGGTTGGTTTTCCTGAGGATCCTCAGGAAGTGGAGTCTCTGCTGTGCCTTCTTTACTGTGGTGATGGTGTTGGTAGACCAGGTAAGATCCTCTGCGATGTGCGTACCCAGGAACCTGAAAGCTGGTACCCTTTCCACACAGACCCCATTGATGTAGAGTGGGTCGTAATCTCCACTGGTTTTTCTAAAGTCAATTATAAGTTCCTTTGTTTTGGAGGAGTTCAGGACCAGATTGTTCACTGAACACCATGCTGCCAGCCTTTGGATTTCATCCCTATAGGCTGTCTCATCTCCTTCTGAGATGAGTCCAACCACAGTCGTGTCATCCGCGAACTTGATGATGGTGTTGGTGGGATGGGTGGGGGCGCAGTCGTGAGTGTAGAGGGAGTAAAGGATGGGGCTCAACACACAGCCCTGTGGTGAGCCGGTGCTCAGTGTAATGGTGGAGGAGAGGTGAGGGCCTATTTTGACGGACTGGGGGCGGTTGGTCAGGAAGTCCTTGATCCATTGGCAGATGGTTTGGGAAACAGCATGGAAACAGGCCTGTGCGGCCCTACCAGTCCACGCCGACCATTCTCCCTGACCTAGTCTCATCTACCTGCACTCAGACCATAACCCTCCAATCCCCTCTCATCCATATACCTATCCAATTTACTCTTATAGAAACATATAAAATTATAAAAGGACTGGACAAGCTAGATGCAGGAAAAATTTTCCCAATGTTGGGCAAGTCCAGAATCAGGGGCCACAGTCTTAGAATAAAGGGGAGACCATTTAAAACTGAGGTGAGAAAAATCATTTTCACCCAGAGAGTTGTGAATTTGTGGAATTCTCTGCCACAGAGGGCAGTGGAAGCCAAATCACTGGATGGATTTAAGAGAGAGTTAGATAGAGCTCTAGGGGCTAGTGGAATCAAGAGATATGGGGAAAAGGCAGGCAAGGATTATTGATTGGGGACTATCAGCCATGATCACAATGAATGGCGGTGCTGGCTCGAAGGGCCGAATGGCCTCCTCCTGCACCTATTTTCTATGTTTCTATGATTTCCCTTTCATAAATCTATGCTGACTTTGACCGATCCTGTCACTGTTTTCCAAATGCGCTGCTATTACATCTTTAATAATCGACTCAAGCATCTTCCCCACTACCGATGTAAGGTTAACTTGTCCAAATTCCCTGTTTTCTCTTTCGCTCCTTTCTCAAAAAGTGGGGTTATGTCAGCTACCCTCCTATCCACAGGAATTGATCCAGAATCTGTGGAAACATTGGAAAATGATTACCAATGCATCCACGATATCTAGAAGCGCTGGGCATCAGTTTTGTTGATGGGTTTGTGGTAAGAGCTGTGGTCCAGAGTGTGGATTAAGTGTGCAGCACTATGATCAAATTACCTCAGCACTAATCCCTGCAGAAAACCACTGGTGTAGTTTATTAGTTTACTATTGTCATGTATTATTGTCAGCAAAGAGAGGAAACTATAAGCTGGTTAGCCTGACTTCAGTGGTTGGTAAGTTTTGAGAGTCCATTATGAAGGATGAAGTTTCTGAATACTTAGAAGCACATAATAAAATAGGCAAAGTTAGCATGGAAGGGGAGATCTTGCCTGACAAATCTGTTGGAATTCTTTGAGGAAGTAAATGGCAGGATAGATAAAGAAGAGTCAGTGGATGTTGTTTGCCTGGATTTTCAAAAAGGTCTTTGGTAAAGCTCTGCATGTGAGGCTGCTGAAGAAGATGTGAGCTCATGGTCTCAGAGGGAAGATAGTAGCATGGATAGCAGGTTTGCTGTATGGCAGAAGACAAAGATTGGGAATATAGGGGGCTTCCTTTGTTTGGCTGCCAGTGACTAGCGGTGTTCCGCGGGGGTCAGTGTTGGGGCCACTATTCTTCACGTTGTATATTAATGATTTGGATAAGAGAATTTAAGGATTTGTGACCAAGTTTGCGGGTGATAAGAAAATAGGTGGAGGGGCAGGTAATGTAGAGGAAGCAGGAAAGCTGAGGAAGGACTTGGACAGCATAGGAACATAGGCAAAGAATTGGCAGAAGGAATACAGCATAGCAACGTGTGCAGTCATGCACTTTGTTAGTAGGAATAAAGACATGGTTTATTTTATAAATGGGAAGATGATTCAGAAATCGGAGGTGCAAATGGACTTGGGAGTGCTGGTGCAGGATACCCAAAAGTTTAATTTGCAAGTTAAAAACTTAGAAAATAGGTGCAGGAGTAGGCCATTCAGCCGTTCGAGCCAGCACTGCTAGTCAATATGATCATGGCAGATCATCCAAAATCAGCACCCCATTCCTGCTTTCTCCCCTGATTCCATTAGCCCTAAGAGCTAAATCTGACTCTCTCTTGGAAAGATCCAGCGAATCGGCCTCCGCTACTCTCGGTTGCAGAGAATGTCACAGATTCACAACTCTCTGGGCAAGAAAATTGAATTGGTAGTAAGGAAGGCAAATACAATGTTAGCATTTATTTCAAAAGGACCAGAATATAAAAACAGGAATGTAATGCTGAGGCTTTCCATTCGTTCATTGTTACTCAGATATCGGGATTAGGAAAAGTTATAGAAAGTTGTTCTATACTGATTTGTATGGGATAGAGAATCTTCCACTTAATGAAGGTATATCCTATGAAATAAGGTTGTTGACAATCCTAAGTCATGATAACGATGTAAAGCAGAACAGTTTTTGATGACAGTTAAAGCAATATAAATATAATCAGAAATTAGCTTCAATGAGATTCTGTACCTTCACAGGGGGCAGTATAACAATAGTCACAGATGCAAAGATACGGGTCTGCACCATAGGCGGAAGCTATTTGTATACATTGGGTATGCAAGCAAAGAATTTCACTACGCCTTGCCACATGTGACAATAAAGTATTCCATTCCAAAATTAATAAACTGACATGTTAAAATTTTGATGCCATTTGACCTAAATACAACAACATCAATTAGAAGATGTTACAGCAAACAATTTGCTGGAGGAACTCAATGGGCTGAGCAGCATCAGTGGGGGGGGGATAGAGCCTGATGTTTTCTGTTGAAACTTTGCATCAAGACCAATCGTCCTCCAGCAGATTGTTTGATGCTCCAGATTCCTGCATCTGCAGTGCCTTGTGTCTCTTCGGAAACTATTGGCTCTTGTTCAATACAAGACCAAATAGCAGCTTCTTCTTATGAGGAAAGTTCCTGAAGATATTTACAATTTTTCATTGATGATATTTCTGTTTCTAAATTAATCCTGCCTGCCTGATCATGCATAAATATAATTATTTAGCCAATGCTTGGCTATGTCAATAACTTCAAGAGGCCCACTTTATAAAGTTCATTCTCTAACCTAATCCATCTCTCTAACTTTCCTTTCGCTTTCAAATTCATCTTTAAAATCTTCGACTCCATTTCTGTCCTAACATGTGGTTTGCTTCAAATTTTGCTTGGTTACGTTTGCATGAAGTGCCTTGGAATATTTTGTTGTGGCAAACACATGTTGTGATTCCAACTCTGTCATATATTCCACTCTTTACGACTTGCTGTAAAGTGGGTATGAAATTAATTGCACTCTTTACATTGTTACCTCCTGGGTGGTTGTTTGAGAAAATCTAATTAACCCTCTTGATGGTTTCACTGTTTAAATGCCAAAAGATCCTGTATGGATAATGCCAGATTAAAAATATGGTGTGGCGGTCCCTGGGTATCAGGCCACTCCTTGGGTCAGCCCCCTCGTCACTTGATGGACAGGCTTAAGGGGTTAAGAGTCAGCCCGTTGGGGGGGGGGTGTGGTTTATTCCTAGGTGGACTTCGCTGTGAGTAGAAGCTCACAGCCAAATAAAGACCTTTACTAAACCTGCCTGGCGTCCAGCCTTTTCTCTGGCCTCTGCCAGACCACTACAATGGCCACATTTTGGAAAATGGATGCGCTCTATTTTTCTATTCAATTCTGCTAGCAATAAACATTAACATTCTGTTAGCTTTCTTAATTACTTGCAATACTAAGCTTTTGCAATCATTAACTTATCTTACAAATTTGGCAGCTATTACAAACATCGGCTATAAAATACTCTAGTTTCCATTTTGTAGTAAATTATCATCACCCAGTTAATTTAGATATATTTATAACCAGATTATCACAAGACTGCCTCACATATAAATATTTGCTTGCACACTTGGATTCATACCCCTCAAAAAGTAATTTACTATGCGGGTGCTTTGGTTTATTTCGATGTGATACTGAAGAATTTGTAGTTAACACAACTACATTGTCCTATCTGGTATTTTATTGGATTTGCTCACCATATAAATTTAATTTAGATTAGTGCTCCTGTTAAACTAAACAAGAAATATAGCATTCATACAATAACATTACAATACAATAAACGCCCGCCCCGGATCGGACTTATCATCGGCGGAGCCGGCTGTCTTCGGAGGCTGTGGGAGCGGCTGCGACTCGCCTTAGACTCGGGCCGCTGCGGACCGTCCGGCGCGGCCTGCAACCACAACAACCTGACCGCGGGAGAAGACGGCAGGAGAAGGGAAAGACATTGTGGCCTTCCATCACAGTGAGGAGAGGACTGGAGGAGACTCACTGTGATGGATGTTTCTTTGATGGATGTTTCTTTTTTTGTGTGTTTTTGGGGTTGTGTAATTTTAATGCCTATTTAATGCTTTTATTGTTGGACTGTGGGTGACTGAATGTCGTCCAATTTGGATGACAAATAAAGCTATCTTGAATCTTGAATCTTGAATCTCTTGAGAAAGACTTTTTCACCTTTGGGGTGTCTGTAATCTGGAACACACTACTTGAGCAACTCTCATATTTTAAGTAGTGTCGAGATGAGCCCTTGAATTACAAAGGCATAGAAAACCAAGGACCAAGTGCTGATGAGTGGGATCAGCACAGTGAGATACTTAATGCTCTGTATAAACATGGCAGACAGAAGGGACTTTTATGAGCTATAAAACTCCATAATATTTCTAATTGTACATCAATCTTGAAAAAGGAAACTTCTTCATTTTGCTTACTGCACGCTGTGATTGCAATTTCTTGTTCACTCAGAAATAAACATTCTATGACTAAAAAATTAGAACATCAGTCTATTTTGAAGAATGTATTTTAACAAAGATTAAGTTTTTGGTGCAGCCCCAATTTTACAGGTAAAATCTGGGTAAAAGTGTTCAATATGGAATGTAATCTTTCTGCACCAAGGATTCGGCTCACACTACATTGGAAATAAATCCTGGAAAGGCTTCCTGAGCCAACATATGAAATGGGAGATAAGCTCTTTAAATATACAACCAGGGAGCCCAATTCCTGTTTGAAGCTTTGCAACTGACTACTGTGTATGCTGTAAAAGGAACCACGGGAGGCTGCAGATGGAAAAGGACATTTGAAAATCTGCCTCTGCTATTGAATTCAGGCTGCTTCTCCTCCACATTGCACAATGAGATGGATCGTATTGGCTACTGTTGGCAGATTTGATCAGAACTGCCAGCATGCAGTGGATAAAATAGCCAAAAGTCTGGCAATTACACACATACCCTGCCAAACAAAGTCCTGGATTTGCTGATAGTTTCAGAAGATCAAATCTGTCAATTCTCTGCCCATAGATCCCACATGGAATCCGACAGCAGATTTTGGTTTAGCTGAGATTAGAGTCAGAGTCTCAGAAATTCAGCCCAACATGTCCACAAGCACTATTTATATAAATTCTACACTCATACCATTGTATATTTTCCACTTATTCCAATCAACTTCCATTTTCCACCACAAACCCACACACTGGGGGGATTTTAAAGTGACCAATTAACCTAGCAACCCACATGTTTTTAGAATGTGGGAGAAAACTGTAGCAATTGGAGGAGATATCCATGGCCACAAGGAAAATGTGCAAACTCCACATAAAGAGCTCCCAAAGTCAGGATTAAAGCCATGTTGCTGGAGCTGTCAGGCAGTGAATCTACCTGCTCTGCCATGTTGTAATACATTGGAGAATTACCTACCAGAGCCATTGCTGGGATGAACTAGATCTAGGGTCCCATTGATTTCACTGAAATTATGGGGCGTGAAAACAAATTACCTTTTAAAAGTTATTATTGCTAATCATGTTAATATTATTATTGATATTTATCTTATTAATCTTGTTAATATTGTTATAATTAACTCAAAACAAAAACAGAAAATTTGAATGGTAAAGAGTGATTAACTGAAGGTTTATAACCAGTGGAGTCCTGCAGGGATCTGTGCTGGGACATTTACTGTTTGTTTTATAAAACAGCATAAACATACATGGGTTGGTCAGTAAGTTTGCAGATGACACCAAGATTGCTTAGGTTGCAGACTGTGAGGAAGGCTGTCAAAGTATACAGCAGGATTATAGAGCAGTTACAGAAATGGATGGGAAATGGCACATGGAGTTTAATCCAGGGAAGTGTGAGGTGCTGCAATAAATGACAAGACCCTTATCACCATTGATATACAGTAAGATCTTGGGGTCCAAGTCAATAACACCCTAAAGTTGGGAGCACAAGTATAGTGTGGTAAAGAAGGCATATGATATGCTTTCCCTCATTGGTTGGGGCATTGAATATAAGAGCCAGCAAGTTATGATGCAACTTTAAGAGAACTCTTGTTAGTTCTGACATTAATACTCACATTTGGAGGATTATGTGCAGTCCAATCTATCCCAACCCAGGAAGGATGTGGAGGCTTTGGAAAAGGTGCAGAGGATGTTTACCAGAATGGACTAAGGGAGAGGTTGGAGAGACTTGGATTGCATTCTCTGAAATGTCAGAGATTGAAAGGAGACCTGATAGAAGTATATAAAATTATGAGAGACATAGATAGGATAGACAGTCAAATCTTTGTCCCAGGATAGAAATATCAAATACTAGAGGGCATAGATTTAAGGTGAGAGGAACAAAATTTAAAGGAGGTGTGCCAGGTATGGTGATGGAGGCAGATCCAATAGGGGCATGCAAGATACTTTTGGATATGCACACGGATATGCAGAGAATGGAGGGATATCGATTATGTAAATTTCCCCGGTGTGGGACGAATAAAGGAATATATTATTATTATTAGGTACAGGTAGATAAGAGTTGGTCTTGGCATTATGTTCAGCCTGGACATTGTGGGGGAAAGGACCTGTTCCTGTGCTGTATATTTCTATGTTCTAAGTTTTCAATATGATCTGTTTCGCTAACACACAAACTGCCTCACCTACTGACTTTTTCCAGCACTTAGTTTCATATATTACTACAAACAGAAAATGCTGGAAACACTGCTAGCATCTGTAGAGAGTAATAAAGTAGCATTTCAGGTTTGATGACCTTTCTTCAGAAGGAAACATTAGTAAAGCTGTCCTCAAAGTCTGAGATTTGTTTAAAATATAATGCAGAACTGGCATGCTCGGGATTTCCTTTTTCATTAAACGAAACCACATTTTAATCATTAAAACATCTCAGAGGCAAGCCATTGATCACACTTCCTCCTTGATTTAACAAAAGCTTTGTTAATTCCATCAGGTTTCATCTTCCTGCAATGTAATATAACCATTTGTAAAGGTTTCTGCTCCACTTTGTACCTTTTCTGATCTTCTCATCTTTGCTAATGGGTCTTCGCTTAAGATTTTAATAAGCAAAAATACACTTATTTATCACAGATATTATATATGGATGACAGGTGGACACTCTGAAAGGGCAAAACATTTTTAAAGAACAAGCAGACAATAACTTGGAGGTTAGTCCCCAAATGCATATACTGTCAATTGCCATCTGTGCAGTGCAGTTTGACTCTTGAAAATAGGATGACCTTAGCCCTGGAGTTAAAGTGGTAGTTTGAACACTTTGCCCATTAGTCCAGTGGATTAGTTCCAATTCTGCAGGAAGTTTGGTAGAGTGGAGATGAAATATGGAGAAGGCTTGAAGAAAAAAAATGTTTTGGGGCAGTCATACAATCTTATTAGGAAACCAGTCTGCACTGAGACAATCTCTGGAGCCACTGGTTAAAAACAGCCTTTGGTTGCCCGAGGAAATGTGTGTTTGGAAAAACATAAGTTCAAATGCAGTCCCGACCATGTGGTCTATAAGGCAGCACTGATCTCTACCCTCCTTCAACCGCATCTAAAAACACACAAAATATTTCATCAGTGTTTGATCTGCAACATATTTCAGATCCAGGGGCACAGTATGTAAACCAATGTCAGTGTTCTACATGCGTTCAACCTCTAGTTACACTCAGTTGACTGCATTGGGCAGAGCAGGTCATTCACATGCCCAACACTCAACACTATTCCTAGCTCAATCACAGGAGATTATCAAGATGACAAAGGAAAAGATTCCAAATTCTTCTTGAAATCTTCCATCTGATGCCTGAGAATCCCTGGCCCAGAGCGTGGAGCAGAACATTTGACCTGTCAATCAGAACCTCAGGTTCATGTTTCAGAATAAGAGAGACATCCAGCAAAAGTGGCAGGGGTGCACCACCGCCCTAATTACACACCCACCAGTCATTGGGTCAGTCAGTTGTGGTGGAATATGCAAGTCCAATATTACCTCATTACATCAGGGGCCACAGGAGCAGAGTGGAACCAGGTCATCCACTATCTCAAGAGAAGATCTAATCTGAGCCAGCATTCCCTGTAGATCCCTTTGATGGCGGGAGGCCGGTCCTGTGATAGACCAGACAGTGTCCACACTTTCTGCAACCTCCTTCAGTCTTGGACATTCAAGTTACTGAACCAGGCCTAGATGCAACCAGTCAATATGCTCCCCACCACACATCTTGAGAAGTTTGATAGAGTATTCAGCAACATGAGTTAGAGGCATTAGTGAGCTTTCTTTGTTATTCCATCAAAGTGCTGGGCTGAGGACAAATCATCACAGATTTGCACACAAGGAATCAACAATCAGCTCCTCAGCCTTGCTAACATTGAGAGCAAGATTGTTGTTTTGGCACTGCTCAATGAATATTATCGATCTACCTTCTATACTTCACTCATCATTATTTGGTGGAATTTAAAGATGGCACTGGAGCCATGTGTGTCTACACAGCTTATACAAAGTCATTGACCTGAATTTAATGATTTATCTCTCCACAAATGCTGCCTATTTGCAGAGTATTTCAAGTATATCTTTGTATATTTTTGTTTTTATCAATAGCCACCTTGAGCTAGTGGAAACGCAGCAAGGTATTTGTGGCAAGTACATTAAAACAACAAGCAAAGCTGCAACAATCTGGTTCTGAGGTGAACACTGCAATCTTCAGGCACTAGAAGCAACCAGCTTGGGATTTGTTCTGCAGGGAGCACATTACCATCTGTTATTATGCATTCAGTTCAAATCTCTGCAGCAAACTAAACACACTCTAATCACAAAATTACATATATCTCTGTTCAATGGCCCTGCCTCATCTCAAACTTATTTTTGCTAATTTGAACAGTGAGGAAAAAAGTCTTCTAATTCTTAATAGTGATAATGAATTATAATCTATAATTATAATTCTGTGGAGTTGATTTTACAAACTCAAATCAGGTTTAACAGATTTCCAAATAGAACTGATTGATTTACAGACCATTAATGATCAAACATTGCCTGCATTCATCTTTACCGTGGCCAAACAGTGAGTGGCCAAAATGCCCAGCTTTTACAGGAAGCAAGTCTTTAACACTTAACCATGCACAGTTTAGAACACAAGAAGTCAGAGTGCATCCTAATCAGATTTTCTAGCTTTAACACCTAAAGCCTCAAAAAGATGTTTTGCTTTAGACTTTAGAGATACAGCACGGAAACAGGCCCTTCAGCCCACCAAGTCCACGCCGACCAGCGATCACCCAATAAACTAGCACAATCCTACACACGTGGGACAATTTACAATTTTACCAAAGCCAATTAATGTTCAAATCTGTTCGTCTTTGAAGTGTGTGAGGAAACTGGAGAACCCGGAGAAAACCCATGCGGTCATAGGGAGAACATACAACTTCCGTAGAGACGCCGTAGTCACGTTGGAAGCCGGGTCTATGGTGCTATAAGGCAGTAGCTCTACTGTTGCACCACTGTGCTGCTTTCTGTTGCGTCTCCCTAAATATATACACTTAATATATTTCTCTGGTCAGGTGAAAAATAATCTATCCTGCAACTAGTCCAGCAATTGTGAGCCACTTGAAACTTAATTTAATGGCATTGATACTTTTGAATCATTCAAATCTGTATCATGTCATTAAGAGTCACCCATTACTTTTAAATACAATGTAGAACAGTTGAGTTGGCAGAACACATCACTGGTGCCAGTGCTTAGAAGTTACATCCTTCCCATTAGCAAACACCACCGTTCTGTAGGTCCTCTTGGAATTGATAATGCCCACCACACATGAAACCTTCACACTCATGTTCTGGCTTTGTAATTGTTCTTGGAATCTCAGACATGCATCATTAGTTAATGTTGGCCTTTGTGTGTGTGTTTGTATTTGTATAGGACCATGGTGGTGATGTTGATGATGAATCAACATGACATCAAATCTTGTCATGTCGATTTGATAACGTGACAATGATTTGCATGAAAATCCCAACATATTGAACATTCTTCTGTTATAACCATTTAAAAATAGAAAATGCTGCCCCAATAATGAATTTCTTACCTTCCTCCGAATATTCAAAACAATATTAAATTTTGATAACTTGCATCATAACATACAACACCATTATATATTTTGACATTAATTACATCAGATCCTTTTACTGTCAGTTAAGCAAGATGAACAATTTAGATTTCTGTTGTTGGTCTCCCCATCAAAATTAATGGTAACTTGATGCTCTATACCTTAAGGTCTTGTTGGACGTAAAAGGTTGGCCTTGAAGGTTTCTGCACTTCTTAGGCAGATGTAATGTATCATCTTCATTCTGTGTGTGACTAATGGAACTCATTAAAGTCAGAATAACAGTAGTACAGTTACATCTCACAGAGGACTAATGTGTTATACAACAAAGCCATGTATTTTTTTCTCCCTTGAGCGATCTCTTGGTAGTTATATAAATGTGAGAATTATGTTTCACTGCAGTTCTGAAAGGGAGACTTGCTTATCTTTAAAAAAATCGTTTTAAAGTGGCAAAGGGCAAACTTCATAACAAATCAGACAGGACAAAACCCTGCCTGAAGCTTCTGTGAAAGAACTTCAAATGTCTGCTGAAACCGGAGAACTTCAATTTATTTAAAATTTGTAAATAATGCAAGATTTTCTGTTTTGAGTTGCTAACACCAGGGTCATTTTCTTGTCTATTGTAAAGACTTTGCTTTAGAGGTTGGGATGACGAGGTATGAAAAAGTCAATGATCAATGCTGCCCATCATGGCTTAAATTGTTAAACGGTCATTACTGGTTCATGAACAAATAATCTGCACACGCCAATAACACTTGTGACCTGAATGCACTTTATTTAATTTTAACCACCCTTAATATGCACATCACCGTGATGGACATACAATGCTGAGGCACCAATGAACAATATCCACTGAGTTTATTTACCATTCTCACTGACGGAGAGCATTATTTTTAATGAAGATGGTTCATTAATACATTTAAAGGAGATACATTTTGATCCCACTGACATCCCAAGCACTTTACAGTCAATAAAGTACTTTGGAACTGTAATAACTCCCGCTTGTTTTTTTGTGCAGCTCATGCACTATCTCACAGAAGGTATTTATTCACAAAATGCTGGAGTAACTCAGCAGGTCAGGCAGCATCTCAGGAGAGAAGGAATGGGTGACGTTTCGGGTCGAGACCCTTCTTCAGACTGATGTCAGGGGGGCGGGACAAAGGAAGGATATAGGTGGAGATAGGAAGACAGTGGGAGATCTGGGAAGGGGAGGGGAAGAGAGGGACAGAGGAACTATCTAAAGTTGGAGAAGTCAATGTTCATACCGCTGGGCTGCAAGCTGCCCAGGCGAAATATGAGGTGCTGTTCCTCCAATTTCCGGTGGGACTCACTATGGCACTGGAGGAGGCCCATGACAGAAAGGTCAGACTGGGAGTGGGAGGGGGAATTGACGTGCTCAGCCACTGGGAGATCAGGTTGGTTAAGGCGGACTGAGCGAAGGTGTTGAGCGAAGCGATCGCCGAGCCTGCGTTTGGTTTCGCCAATGTAAAGAAGTTGACATCTAGAGCAGCGGATGCAATAGATGAGGTTGGAGGAGGTGCAGGTGAACCTCTGTCTCACCTGGAAAGACTGTTTGGGTCCTTGGATGGAGTTGAGGGGGGAGGTAAAGGGACAGGTGTTGCATCTCCTGCGGTTGCAGGGGAAGGTGCCCGTGGATGGGGAGGTTTGGGTAGGAAGGGACGAGTGGACCAGGGAGTTACGGAGGGAATGGTCTCTGCAGAACGCAGAAAGGGGAGGGGATGTCCTTCCTTTGTCCCGCCCCCCTGACATCAGTCTGAAGAAGGGTCTTGACCCGAAACGTCACCCATTCCTTCTCTCCTTAGATGCTGCCTGAACTGCTGAGTTACTCCAGCATTTTGTGAATAAATACCTTCGATTTGTTTGACTAATCTTATGGAATGTTTTGAGGATGTAACAAGTAGAATGGATCAGAGAGAGCTAGTGGATGTGGTGTATCTGGACTTTCAAAAAGCCTTTGACAATGTCCCACACAAGAGATTAGTGAGCAAAATTAGAGCACATGGTTTTGGGGATAGGGTATTGACATGGATAGAGAACTGGTTGGCAGACAGGAAGCAAAGAGTAGGAATTAAAGAGCCCACTTCTCTGCTGCATCTCTCTATGACTCAATGGCTCTAAGGTGTTCCAGGATGATGTTGTCCAGAACTTAGGTCCTAGCAATAAGACAGGATGGGTATGCAATGCCAGGGTGATTTGCAAGTGATAATGTACCTTGGTTAGAATCATTGCATTGGGAGGTGGGTTTATTGTATTTTGTAAACCAAAGTTAATGTTATATTGGTGAAGAAAGTTGGGGATTGAAGCAATTGCCAGAGATGCTAATAAAACATACAGTATCCCAGATTATAGCAAACTCAGTTGAAGTTGTTGCTCCATCTAATGGAGTTGTGTAAATAAATATCTAGGAGGTGACCTTCCAAAGTTTTATCTTTCAGTCCATTTGTCAGGACTGTCGTATGTTGAAAGACTGGAGTGACTGGGCTTGTATACACTGGAATTTAGAAGGATGAGATGGAATATTATTGAAACATATAAGATTATTAATGGATTGGACATGCTAGAGGCAGAAAACATGTTCCCGATGTTGAGGGAGTCCAGAACCAGGGGCCACAGTTTAAGAATAAGGGGTAGGCCATTTAGAACGAAGATGAGGAAAAACTTTTTCGTGCAGAGAGTTGTAAATCTGTGGAATGCTCTGCCTCAGAAGGCAGTGGAGACCAATTTTCTGGATGCTTTCAAGAGAGAGTTAGATAGAGCTCTTAATGATAGCGGAGTCTGGGGATATGAGGAGAGGGCAGGAACGGGGTACTGATTGTGAATGATCAGCCATGATCACATTGAATGGCGGTGCTGGCTCAAAGGGCCAAATGGCCTACTCCTGCACCTATTGTCTATTGTCTAATCCATCCTTCCATAGAAACGTCAAGACGCTACACCACACCATTAAGCATCGCTTGAAACTTCCTTGAGTATATGTGTAACTGAATAGCAAAAGTGGTGAGGGGCTATATCTAAATTCACAGCAGTATATAAAAACAATTGGCTCTATTTCTGCAGCTACTATCTTTGGCCAGTCTAAAAATGCTGCATTCTGCATTAAAGTATGCAAATCCTGCTGGTAGAATTTGAACCACATTTTTCGATTTTTGGCAAAACACAAAGTGCTGGAATATCTCAATGGTTCAGGCAGCACCGCGGAGAGAATGGACAGGATGACATTTCAGGGTGGGATCCTTCTTTAGAGTGTAGTAAGGGGGAGAAAACTAGAAAAGAGAGCTGGGGGCAGGACAAAACCTGGCAAGTGTTAGGTGAATACAGGTGAAAGGGATTTTGATTGGTAGATGGACAAAATAAGTGTCAACGGCTAGAGATTAAAAGGGTGCTAGATAAGGAGAGACGAAGAGTAAAACTGCTCCACGGTTTTACATCAGTCTGAAGAAGGGTCTCGATCCGAAACATCACCCATTCCTTCTCTCCAGAGATGTTGCCTGTCTTGCTGAGTTACTCCAGCACTTTGTGTCTATCCACTGTTTTACTACTCCCTTTTCCTCTTCTTTGTGATTGGAACAACACCTTTGATGTATGATACAAACGTCTTAATTTTCCCTTCACATTTGTCCCTCCCTTAGACCTCAAATCCCTCACAGACGCTGGAGGGCATTCATGAGCTTTAATTTTGATGATTATAATTGTGGTTTCCCATTCTAGCTGAATATTGTTAGTGTAAATGAAGCAGAATTCAAGCAGCAGAGAGCAGAAACTGTTCCAGTGGAATGTTTATTGCCATCTCTCCTACGCAAAGCTTCTCTGCTTTTGCAGCAACTGATTACTACTGCAATTGCGGCAAGAGTGGTGTGTGTCACCACAGTATTAATATTTCATATTGGTTGACAACTTCAAAAGGCTTTTGTTAGATGAAGATAGATAATTGTCAAGCATGAAGAAGTTATCAAAACAAAATTCTATTCAGCCAGTCTACAGCAACCTTGCTTGTGAATAGTTTTTTTCCCCCTCAACATACACTCCCCATGATAGCATGGACCTTAGTTAGTACCAAGTTCTGTAAGCTCCAGGCCCCGCACCACTTATTGTTCCTCAGGGCTGCCTTTCTGAAAACAATCTAAAAAACATCACAAATATACTGGCCATCATCAAGGCGGCTGACATAGCATCCTAATAATGCTTTAAAACAAAATTGTTAAAATGAAATGCTATGAAATTCCTGATCATAAATGTTCCAGGCTGAAATCTTTGCAAGCTGCCCACCAACATTTACAGTGCTTTCTTTATCCATAGAAATTCATAGTTTGTGTACATTGGTTAAACCTGTTGCAATTATAATATTGCAATATTTGAGATGTAATATTGCAATATTTGAGATGGTCATGGGATTAATATTACAACAGTGCCAAAGCAACTCTGTTGAATTTCAATTGAATTCCTCATGATACATGTTGTTGGAAGGAGTGAGGAGCAACAATGTGGACTAAATGGGAGGATTCTAAATGAAGTACAGGAACAGAGGAATCCAAGAGGATTTGACCTTTGAAAGTAGTCAAACACGTTGGGACTAGCTTCGGAAACAAATTCATAAAGGGTTTATACATGGAGTTATTGAAGTAAGGGGGTTAAACTGAACCTTTATAAACACTGATTAAGCCACAACACGAGTACCAAACCCACTTCTGCTCGACATATTTTTGAAAGGATGAGATCCTTGGAAAAGGTACATAAAATATTTAATAAATTGATTTGGGAATGTGAGACTACAGTGGATACATTGTTGACACCAAGATTGTTCTTTATAGTGCAGAGAAAGTTTAGGACTGATTTGATAGAATTGTTCAAGATCATGAAGGATCCAGATAACATGAATAAAGGGTAACCATTCCCATTGGGAAAAGGAGTCGAGAACCCTGGACAAAAGAGCCATGAGTGGCCTGAGGCAAAGTAGCAAATAGTCAGGATGTGGAATTCACTCACTGACAGGGTGTTGGGAGTAGTGGTTACATCAGTTTCAGAAGGGAAGCAGAAAGATATCAGAGGGAGAAGAAATTGCAGGCCTGAGGGAAAATGTTGGGAATGGGGCCGATTTGATTGTTATTATAGATCGTCAATGCAGAGCTTACATTTCAGAATGACATCTCCCATGTCAAATAATTCCACATGATGTCTAATTTACTGACATTTAGTTGCAGCATCCCAATTACAGTTACATATTATCAAACAGCAAAAGTTGCTGTAGCCTGGGCAAAACAATTGGTAGTTATTGTGCAAGACGTTTGTTTTTTAGACCAATTTGATCTTCATGACTTGCTAGTTTCACAAATCCTTTTTAATACTTTTTTCCACTATTTCTCTTCCGCCATGCAATACATCCAATGCAATTCAATAGGAAGCTTGTGCACAATTTAGAAAACTTAAACCATGGATCGTTTTCATTAATGAGTCCAAAAATATTCCATCTTTCAGTGATGAATAAAGTTAAATGTTTGTGGTGCATTTAGGAATTGAATATGCCTAACATTTATCATATGCCAACAAATAATTCACATTTCTGTCATCCTACATTTAAGCAACCAGTATTAATCCATGCATTCTCAGGCAATGAGATATGAAGAATGCACAGACTATTGATTCCTTTTTTTCAACACATCTTAATTCAACTTTAAGCAGAATATTTGTAGTGGTAGATTGCAATATGATGGATATAACCCTCTTAGAAACCACTTCATCTCTGATACAAGATTGTTAAATTGAGGGCAATTAACCTAAGTTCTCACTGCTTCATTGAATTTTTTTAGGTCAATGTCAAAGCATTGTCTGCACACTCATATTGAATCATAAGAAGCACTTCTAGAGTTCCACACCTTACACACATAGAATGGAATCACTAATAAAGGGATTACCAGGATTTTCTACATCATTACTACCATACAATTCAGATCATTACTTATTCTTGTTTCCAAAAATGTGACTAATCTGCTAGCTTCATCAAAAACTTTACCAATTCCCAACCTTGGCCAAGATGTGTGGCACTTCCTAAGTTTTGATCTGGATCCTCCATGACTATAGCACATTTATAGTCACTTTCCGTGACAAAAGCCATATAACTTATGCAATGGCATAATTGCCCACCAACTCAACCCCATGACACGCTCTAATCCCAGCTTGGTCCTCTATGATCAGTCAACTCTATACCTCCTTGACCCTCTGAAGCCAGGTTGCAAAGTACGGCCCAATTGGCCCTCTCTGGTAGTAATCACGAATGCTGATGAGCCAGCGTGCCACAACGTGCTCAGGGTCTGGTCTTTGCAAACGATTGATTGGGTCTTGTGCATTATCAAGCTTTGCTGCCATATCCTCCGCACAGAACTGCTGTTATAACATGGCTTTTCTGGCACGGTATAATTTTTAGCCCAAATTAGTTGGAATGTTCAGTAGTACTTAAATTATTTAAGTACCAGAACTATTCTTCACAATAGTCAACCATTAAATGGTCATCTACATACTAAAAGAGAAACAGAATTTCCTTTCAAGTTCTGACTGATCAGCTGTGTACACTACTCATAAAGATGGACACCCAGTGCTGGAGTAACACAATGGGTCAGGTAGCATCACTGGAGAACATGGATAGGTGATGAAGGGTCCCGGCCTGAAACATCACCTATACATGTACTCCAGAGATCTGCCTGACCTGCTGAGTTTCTTCAGCACTGTGGCTTTTTTTGTGAACCAGCATCTACAGTTACTCATGTTTCATGAAAGTGGCTTGTTTTACCCCTCATTGTACCCAGCTTTCAGCACTCATAGTACATTTGTGGAAACTTCTTGATCTCCAAAATATTTTGTAAGAATTTCAAGTTGAAGTGATCGAGCATCAGGTTTCAGAATGTAATCCAAATAAAAGATAAGGACAAAACCTCTTTTGGGATTAAAGATCATGAGTTATTTCCTTGCAGCTGCTCAGTCTAACCTTCAAAACTGTGGAAGCACCTCACAAAATGGCCGTTTGTTAATGGCATAAAGAGTTGGACTGGAAACATGTGGTTGAAAAGAATATTACGAAATTGAATACCAGTTTTTAATTCACAAAGAATTCTAAAATTTTATGGGGAATATGCAAATAATGACAAAATATTTTATGCTTTTCAAATGAAATAACACCTCAGAAACCAATGACATTGTGGGAAGCTAGAGTTGCAGGGCCCTAGTTGATATAAACAAATCATCATTAGACATCGATGCAATGCTGGAAAGTGTATCATGTGTCTCATTTAAGAAAGACTGCAAGAAAAGCTGGACCAGTGAGCCTAGCAATAATTGACAATAGACAATAGACAATAGGTGCAGGACTAGGCCATTCGGCCCTTCGAGCCAGCACCACCATTCAATGTGATCATGGCTGATCATTCTCAATCAGTACCCCGTTCCTGCCTTCTCCCCATACCCCCTGACTCCGCTATCCTTAAGAGCTCTATCTAGCTCTCTCTTGTGTGCATTCAGAGAATTGGCCTCCACTGCCTTCTGAGGCAGAGAATTCCACAGATTTACAACTCTCTGACTGAAAGAGTTTGTCTTCATCTCCGTTCTAAATGGCCTACCCCTTATTCTTAAACTGTGGCCCCTGGTTCTGGACTCCCCAACATTGGGAACATGTTTCCTGCCTCTAACATGTCCAGCCCCTTAATAATCTTATATGTTTCGATAAGCATCTGTGGTAGGCAAGTTTCTAGAGAGGACTCTGGGAGATATATGCATATGGATGGACAGAGGGTGATTAGGGAGAGTCAGGTTCTGCTGATAGAAATGTTACTAGTAGGTTTTACTAAAGGGTCTGGGTGGTCTCGAGCAATGATATCAATATCTTGTCTACAAGAGCAGGGCAGAATGCGAGTTCCCCCTACCAATTACTCATGTCCTAACTATGCACCGTCCCTCAGATCCTCACGATTAAATACACAAGTTCTACATGACTCGTCACCTGTTTTGTTAGGAATAGCTTCACTAACTCTCAAGAAGCTCATCTCTTCTACAAGCACCTGAAAACACAGCTGAGAGGATGGAGGCTTTAATAATCTCATGGACACTTGTGTTTTGCTCAGTCACAAAGTATGGATCAATCTTTTCTTCAATGTAATGGAGGTAGATTTGCAGTGACACAAACCTCCCCTCCATTCACTCTGAAAGTGGGCAGTTGGTTTGGTTCCACTTTCCAGAGTCTATAGCCTACTGCCCTCTCTCATTGTATGCACAGAGTTAAAATTATTGCACTGATATTTCTGCTCCTGAATGGGACTTATTGGAAAGTATGAGCTCATATCTATGGATGTGCAATACATTTCCCATTGCTTCAAAATAAGTTGAAATATCTTTACTGAAGCTACACACATTTCCTCTCTTGCTTGCTATGATCAATTTTCAGTACATGTAGTTTTTAGATCACTGATGTTTGTGCTCATTTAAAATACTACTCTGAACAACATTGCCTCTGCCGGGTTCCCATCCATTTACAGTACTTTTTGTCTCAATTTAATCACAGCAATAGGATTGATGTGTATATACTTCCACTTTAGCTGCTATTATGCATTGAACAAGCGCTTTTGTGACATGATTTAATAAGAACTGTGAATCTTGAAAACAATCATAAATAGTGCATTAGATGCAGATGGTATTATTAATATTTTAAAGGCTGTCCATTTTATTGAAAGGCATTGGAAATCTGCTGCATAATGTCTCATGTACAGTTCCAAATTGCATGCAGTGAGTTTTTGAAGACATTAACTGCGGCATTGTATTTGAAAGGACTGCAGAGGGGACCAATCAGTGTAGACATCACTGCTTTGAGAGCTTGAAACCGAGCAATTGTACCACCTGCAAATATACTTACCTAACTCTGGTTTGATAGTTGTGGCAGAAACAGAAAAAAATTAAAGAAAAATGGAGACTCAGTGGTATTTTCCTTGACCTCTTACATTACCTTCAAACAATCAAACCTAACTGCATACTAATAGATTAATTAGGTTTGTTAATTACACTTGTTAATTGCACCCCTCCTCTCCACCCCAAGGTGGCATTGAGCCATACAGAACAGGATTGACCTTGATTCCTATGCTAAACTGTGTTGTGTTAATTATCTCAGCCAGGATGGCAGTTCTATAATTATCCGAGTCCCAGAATAGGGAAACGAAATATCAGCCAAGATACCCGAATGTGATTATGATTGTGATTCTTGGTTAAACCTACATCTGCACTGTTCTATCCTTTCCAAGGTGGAATTACCTTCAACACTCAGGCATTTAACTTCATACATAATGAGTGATGACTCACGCAAGCTCTCTCAGGGCTGCTAGAGTCACCAAAACCTTCAGAAGGAAGGACTATTTAAAAGATACTGCCTGTCTATTTAAAAGAAATGCTGCCTGACCCGCTGAGTTACTCCAGCATTTTGTGATACTATTTAAAAGATAAGCAGTGCATGGGAAGAAAGTTGAAAAATATCAGTGTAATCTTAATCATATAGTTTGCATTTTTAAATTTAAAATGTTAAGTATGTAATGTGAAAGAGTAGTTATAATTTCATAGGTATTGCTGATTCCCATTTCACGTTCACAACATAATGTAGGGCTTCTCTATTCATTTGAGTGTGTGGATTTTGTGACCTCATGATATGCCATTACCCTCTGTTATCAGTTTTCTGAACAGTCCTTTCATAATCTAAGGTACTGTCTCATTTACCTCTACCCATTGAGATCAATGGACTTTGTCTCTGGAACTGATTCACTACAATGCTGAAAACTTTGCTTCCCCTTTGCTCTATCGATTGTACTGGAGTTTAACTTGACTGTATCTATGTATAGTATTAGCCAATTTGATTGAATAGTATGCAAAGCAAACCTTTTCACTGTACCTCAGAGCACGTGACAATAATAAGTCTACCCACAAACATTGATGAAGTGTATTCACCGCAAGTTCTTCTTGTTGGTCAATAATAGTGATACAGTGATAAAATTGATTGGACAAGGATGAAACCATCCGTGTCTTACCTTGTTTATTTACTGAAGTATGGCAGACCTTAAGTAACACAATTGAAAGTTACCTCTGGTGCAGGCACTTAATTTAACAGTTCTGTAAATATAAATAACTAGATTATATAAAATAATGCTGGATACTGCAGATATTAACTTGGAAACATGGTAATCCACAGGCCTAATATATCCTACAAAATACAGAGGATAAAAAAGTAATGAAATTCTTCAGCAAATAAAAGTCTCTTTCACTCAATAAAGCTCCACTGCAGTTTCATATCTATCAGTCAAATCTCTTAGCATAAGCCATCCTTCTGCAGGGATGTTGACAACCACTTTTAACTGTATCTAGCCTGCTTAGCATAGATAGTACTGAAGGATAAATACAAGGCAGAGCTACTATCACTGTTACTAATGTACTAGGCAAGCTTATTCCTCCGACTTTATTCCCCAAAAGATAAACAATAATGTGCTGTCAAAAGCATTTTATGTTTAAATAGCTTTACCATTTTTTTAAAATAATCGCACTGAATTTCTCCTTCAACTATAAATCATGTAATGTTGAGTGATATGAGCTGTTTCAAGCTCATTTTCTGTTGTCAAGATTGTAAGAATAAAAATTAAAATAGTTATAATAATACTCTTTTAAACTTTTCAATCAGATAGATTTCTCTTTTGTGTAGGTGAGAATGATTTTAAGTTTATGCCAATATTTGTGGACCAGCACTTTCATTTCATAGGAACCAGTTGGCAGTTTGGTAGTTCCCATTGACAGAGGAGTCAAGAAACAGAAGCAGGAGGAAGATGACTGACAAATAATAACAAGGAAAAAAAAATATTGCAGTATACAGTTCCAGTGTGGAATTTTGAAGCAAGGAACTGCAGATGCAGGTTTACACCAAAGATATACAAACTGCAGGAGTAACTCAACAGATCATACTGTCTGACCAGCTGAGTTATTCCAGCATTTTGGGTCAATTTTAGATTTCTATTTTACCAGGTTAATGACAGATTATTCATTCACTCTCTCAAGTAATCTTCATTAAATTATGTGACAGTAAAGAAAGGTCAATTTTGTTGATCAGGAACTAGTGGGACACATTTTGAACACAATATAAAATGCATGATAGATTATTATAGATCACGGTTCAAGAGAACATTTAAAGTAGACGAAAGAATATCAGTGAATAAATGAAATGCCAGATGGATAATCAGCCTGCCTCACTTCTCTGTGCCAAAAACACTTAATGCTCCAACCTGTAGAGAATAAAGGATAACACACAGACAAATCGTGGAACCTAACAAAATAATCCTTTAACAGCAATTAATGAAAGAAGATTGTAATTATTAGGAACAGAAACACTCAGGCACATTAGTCATCAACAGGATAGTAGAGATTCACAGCCTAAATAGTAGAAAACAACTGTAATTAATATCATACTTTTATACAAGACAATAAAACTAATCAAATCTATGCGGGCTCTTAGCATAATCTTGTCATCCCCCCCCCTTATTTACCTGTAACATTCTCTCCCAATGCCAATCAATTCTACTTTGATTCATCTGCTGCCTCCCAATACTAGGGGTAAATTGCTGTAGTCAACTAATCAAACAACTTATCATTGGAGGATATTGGAGCAGAGGGTGGTGAGTGCCTGGAACGTGCTGCCGGAGGTGGTGGTTGAGGCAGATATAATAGTGGGTTTTAAGAGACTTTTAGATAGTCATATAGATGTGCAGGGAATGGAGGGATATGGATTATTGGCAGGGAGCTAAGAGTTAATCTTAGACAATAGACAATAGGTGCAGGAGTAGACCATTCGGCCCTTCGAGCCAGCACCGCCATTCAATGTGATCATGGCTGATCATTCTCAATCAGTACCCCGTTCCTGCCTTCTCCCATACCCCCTGACTCCGCTATCCTTAAGAGCTCTATCTAGCTCTCTCTTGAATGCATTCAGAGAATTGGCCTCCATCTTGGCATCATGTTCAGCGCAGACTGTCAGCTGAAAGGCCTGTTCTTGTGCTATACTCTATGTTCTAAAGTGACGCATGCCAGGATTGAACCCAGGTCACAGGTGTAAGGAGAGAGTGCTACCTGCTAATGCTGCTGTCCTAATCAAATACTCTGCTTGGTGCCAATAGACAATAGACAATAGACAATAGACAATAGGTGCAGGAGTAGGCCATTCAGCCCTTCGAGCCAGCACCGCCATTCAATGCGATCATGGCTGATCACTCTCAATCAGTACCCCGTTCCTGCCTCCTCCCCATACCCCCTCACTCCGCTATCCTTAAGAGCTCTATCCAACTCTCTCTTGAAAGCATCCAACGAACTGGCCTCCACTGCCTTCTGAGGCAGAGAATTCCACACCTTCACCACTCTCTGACTGAAAAAGTTCTACCTCATCTCCGTTCTAAATGGCCTACCCCTTATTCTTAAACTGTGGCCCGTTGTTCTGGACTCCCCCAACATTGGGAACATGTTTCCTGCCGCTAATGTGTCCAATCCCCTAATTATCTTATATGTTTCAATAAGATCCCCCCTCATCCTTCTAAATTCCAGTGTATACAGTGTGCCATTATGCAGAGCCGATGAACACATCCTTGCCCACCGACTGCAATAAATGGTATCTGTGCTGCTAGTGAGTTAGCACAAATACCAAAGAATAATTCAGCTATGATCACATTTGGCAACCATAGGCAACAGCTAACACTGTTGCAAGCATTGCTTGAGAAACATTGAAAGGCGTTAGCCTTTCAAATCGAGAAAGATGTTAGAATGTTAATATTTTGATGAATGGGATTCTGGTGGCTGGGCAGATGCTGTTAAATATTGTAAAATGCATTGATGGCTTGTAACACTTTAATTAACGTTCCTGGTTCATATATTGATGCGCTCCCAAAGGTAGTTGTATAACCTCTGTACAAAAAGGGCAAACCAGTAAATATCAACATAAAATCAACACAGGTTTAAAAACAGAACTGATTTACTTGCAATCAACAGTCTCTATCTACTTTTGGCCTTTGGAAATTCTGCACAGATATTGGAAGGAAAGCTCAAAGTTTAGTTATGATATAAAAATGTGCGCAAACTAAGGCATTTTTTCCAAAGATTCTTTTGAAATTCACTTAAAAAAAAATCTTTCTTTCTTAACATTTGAATTAGGCAATCAATATAACACATGGTGGGGTTTTTTTGTTTAGTTTATTGTCACTTATACAGAGGTCCATTGAAAAGCTTTGTCTGAGGGTCTCCAATGAGGTAGATAGTAACTCAAGACCACTCTCTAATTGTTGATAGGATGGTTCAGTTACCTGATAGCAGCTGGTAAGAAATTGTATTTAAAAAAAAGGAGAGAAACAATGGTGGAGTCAAATGGAAAATATCCAAACACAAATGTCTTTATAATAATGCAGATAACTTCTAAAATGGATACTTTCATTGGAGAGCAGAGCCTAACTAAACCACAATCATCCGTCTTCATGACTCTACCCAACTTTTCTTTCTGCTCAATTTAGGTAGCAGTGGTGCATCAGGTAATGTTGCTGCCCCACATCTCCAGTAATCTGGCTTTGATCTTCCCCTCTACACATTTAGGCCTCTCTTCTTGCATCCCCCCCCCCCCCCCCCCCCCCCAGTGTTCTAATTTCCTCCCACGTCCCATAGATGAAGGAGGGTCCCAACCTGAAACATCACCTATTCATGTTCTCCAGAGATGCTGTCTGACCCGTTGAGTTACTCCAGCACTGTGTCTTCTTTTGTAAACCAACATCTGCAGTTCCTTGTTTCTACTCCCAAAGATGGACTGGTTGGTAGGTCAATGGCAACTGCAGATAGTGTTAATGGGCATGAGAGAATGGGTTTTAAGCAATTAAGTGGGGGAATAGGATTTCTGATATGGACTCAATGGATGACCTCCTATGTCATAAGAAGCTATGAGAAATGAAAGTATAATAGAGATGTTATCACTGAATTAAATAGATTTGTAGTTGTAATTCCTGACATAATTTCCCTGAATGCATTTCTCTGTCAATGAAGAGGCAAGTTAATGGAGTAATTTCCCCATTCAAACCTATTCAGGGTTACTGTGCCATGTAATTGTGAATTAGTGAGAGAATCCCTCATTCACCTATCACCATTGCTTCAGCCAAACTTATTTGTGGTACCTGAAGAATATTCTTTAGGGACAAACTGCCAAACTTGTTTATTTCATAAGAAGAATGGCCTGCGTTTGAAAGATGGTATTGGTTTATTATTGTCATGTGTAACAAGAAATAGTACAAAAAATTGTTCCATGTGTCATCCAAGCAGTTAGTACAAGACTAAGTCCATCAGGTAGTGCAAAAGAAGAAATAAACAGAGTGCAGAGTATTTTGTTACAGCTGCAAAGAAAGTACAGCAGAAGGATAGTTTGCGTGATAGACTGGGCTGCAAACCTTCTGCAGTTTCTTGCAGTCTTGGGCAGAGTAGTTGCCAAACCAAGCTTTGATGCATCCAGATTAGGAACCTTCCTGTGGTGCATCTGTAGAAATTGGTCAGAATCATTGGAGTAAATGTGAATTTCCTTCACCTTTTGAGGAAATAAAGGCGTTGCTGTGTTTCTAGCTGTAGCATTAGTGTGATTGGACCAGGGCAAACTTCTCATGAGCTTATGTAGCTCAGCAACTCTACACTAGTCAACATTTTAAAATTATCCTCAAAATTCAATGATAGTTAAGAACTATTTAAATACTCCTGCTCCTATTTCTAAAGTTTTTAAATTGAAGTAATTAATTTAAAATAGTTTTAACAATTTTGCCTAAAGATGAGAAATTCACTGAAAAACTTGACATAATTAAAATATGAAACCAAAACAATTTTTAAAAATATTAAATATCCGGCCCACTGCCACCCTTCATCTGCCCAATACCCTAGTTTGCCAGGTAAATGCCACATTGGTATGAATAATGATTTTCATCCATGTAGTAAGTTAAACACTGGGGAATTGCAAACCATGTCAACACTATAGAGATGTCATAAAGGCATGCCTGTACGTTTTAAGGAGAAACTGAAATGGAAATTAAGTACCCAAGGAAAGATAAGAAGCTTACTGACAATATCAGTGTAATTTGTCCATCATGTGCAGGAAACCTTTGTGTTTTTGTGGCAGCTGGGTGACATCGCTCAGCACCTTCAAAAAATAAAATACCGAATGCATTGTTAAACTTCTGGAGCTTCATTTTTTTATACATTAAAATACAGATAATGATTATATTCATGCAGGTGCTGGATTGATTACTGTTCTACACACCCCAGATGGATTTCCAATCAAGTGATTGTACATTGCAGTTATTTAAACATTTTTATCAACCAAAATATCCTTGTTTTCAGACAAAATCCAAGGCATCATTTGCAACAGATTGGTGCCATGGTCAACCCAAGAATGGCTGGGTGATTTAATGAGTAAAACACAAAGTGCCAGAGGAACTTAGATCAAACAGTACCTCTGGAGTGGATGGACAGGTGACTTTACGGGTTTATCTCACTTAGCTTGGATACACCAAATAGAAAAGATCTCACTCAGCCTGTTCTCATCCATTATATTTTTCAACTGCCGGGATAAAAAAAAAAATTGTAGTTTAATCCTCTGCCAGGTAAAACTACTGATTTGTACTGTGAATTTCATCAACTAATCAAGAGATGTATAATCTCAGTAAAATGCTTGCTGAACCCCAACTAGATAATACAAATCAATTGTTTTGTGGAAAAAAAAACTTTGCAGAAAATTGTAGCTCAAACTCAGTGAAGAAATATTTTGATTTGGTTAATGTGCTCACAGTGTTGATAACTGTCTACAAGCAGCTGCTGACAATCTTTCAACTGACTCGGATTGCCTTGCTATGAAAGTTTATAAATACTTTCAAAATTAAACTTCATGTCGAAGAATTGAAAGATTTCTGATGACACAAAGCTGGGTGGCAGTGTGAACTGTGAGGAAGATGCTATGAGGTTGCAGGGTGACTTGGACAGGTTGTGTGAGTGGCAGATGCATGGCAGATGCAGTTTAATGTGGATAAATGTGAGGTTATCCACTTTGGTGGTAAGAATAGGAAGGCAGATTATTATCTGAATGGTGTCAAGTTAGGAAAAGG
This sequence comes from Rhinoraja longicauda, assembly GCF_053455715.1. Classification (NCBI taxonomy): domain Eukaryota; kingdom Metazoa; phylum Chordata; class Chondrichthyes; order Rajiformes; family Arhynchobatidae; genus Rhinoraja; species Rhinoraja longicauda. Next base: position 67,343,501 of record NC_135955.1, on the reverse strand, counting down.
GGACGTACAACGAGATCTGGGTGTCCTAGTGCAGCAGTCGCTGAAAGGAAGCATGCAGGTACAGCAGGCAGTAAAGAAAGCCAATGGACTGTTGGCCTTCATAGCAAGAGGAGTTGAGTATAGGAGCAAAGAGGTCCTTCTGCAGTTGTACAGGCCCCTAGTGAGACCGCTCCTGGGGTACTGCAACCTCCAGGACCGCACCTGGAATGTGCAGTTTTGGTCTCCAAATTTGAGGAAGGATATTCTTGCTATTGAGCGTGTGCAGCGTAGGTTCACTAGGTTATATCCCGGAATGGCGGGACTGTCGTATGTTGAAAGACTGGAGCGACTAGGCCTGTATACGCTGGAATTTAGAAGGATGAGAGGGGATCTTGTTGAAACATATAAGAATATTAAGGGATTGGACACGTTAGAGGCAGGAAACATGTTCCCAATGTTGGGGGAGTCCAGAATCAGGGGCCACAGTTTATGAATAAGGGGTAGGCCATTTAGAACGGAGATGAGGAAAAACTTTTTCAGTCAGAGAGTTGTAAATCTGTGGAATTCTCTGCCTCAGAAGACAGTGGAGGCCAATTCTCTGGATGCTTTCAAGAGAGAGCTAGATAGAGCTCTTAAAGATAATGGAATCAGGGGGTATGGGGAGAAGGCAGGAACGGGGTACTGATTGTGAATGATCAGCCATGATCAAATTGAATGGTGCTGCTGGCTTGAAGGGCCGAATGGCCTACTCCTGCACCTATTGTCTATTGACGATCCATGACCCTTGAGTATTCAAAGTTGCTAAGCCGGCAACACATCTCTCTTATACGAGACCAGAAGTTGTTAATTTTTGAGAAATATAGTCAAGATTTTCAATCAAAAAAGTGCCCAACATTTTGTTATAAACATTTTCAATATTTCGCATCAAACTATGGCTTGCCTTTGCAAAACCAAATCCAGTCTAAAGAAGGGTCTCGACCCGAAACGTTACCCATTCCTTCTCTCCTGAGATGCTGCTTGTCCCGCTGAGTTACTCCAGCTTTTTGTGTCTACTAATCTCTGAAAAGTGGTTATAGGTTTACTGAAAAGAATGAATCATCGATAATTGAAGACAACTTGATTGGAAATGCATCTGTGGTGTAGAGAGCAGGAATCAATCCAGCACCTGCATGAATATAATCATTAACTGTATTTTAACATACAAAAGAATGAATCATCCATAATTGAAGTAATTCTTCAAGAAAACCCAACGGAGAAGCTCAGACAGATTTCTTACTCTGGACACAAATGTACTCAGTGTTTTGTTGAGGATGAGGAATTTATCAAAGGGGAATTCTACATTCCAGTCAAGACATTTTTCTCAATAGCACTGGATTATCTGGATCTGAAGAAAACAGCCTTTGATTTCAGATGGCAGCTTGAGTGGGACAAGTTGCAATGATATACAGAGCAATTTGTCATTTGCTTCAGCAAGTTGAATAGACGAGAATATTTTTTAAATAAATGGACGAGTGTAAAACTAGTAGGCTGATATCTGATTGGAATATACAAAACGTATTAGTTTCTAAAAGGTAGTGTGAGAGAGAAGTAAAAAGGGTTAATTGATTTAAACTAAGGACCATGAGAAATAGCTGACCTGACTAAGAACCGCAAGAGTAAATAGTGACATTCCGAGGATAAGGGCAAGATATCCAAGGAACTAGTGACGTTCCAAGGAGAGGGCAAGATATCCAAGGAACTAGTGACGTTCCAAGGATAAGGGCAATAGTGACATTCCGAGGATAAGGGCAAGATATCCAAGGAACTAGTGACGTTCCAAGGAGAGGGCAAGATATCCAAGGAACTAGTGACGTTCCAAGGATAAGGGCAATAGTGACATTCCGAGGATAAGGGCAAGATATCCAAGGAACTAGTGACGTTCCAAGGAGAGGGCAAGATACCCAAGGAACTAGTGACGTTCCAAGGATAAGGGCAAGATATCCAAAGAGTAAATAGTGACATTCCGAGGATAAGGACAAGATATCCAAAGAACTAGGAGAGAGGGCAAGATGACCAGAGCACTAGGGGAGAGGGCATGAACTACTCTGTACTGCGCATGCCTAATGTACATGCGATGTATGATGTGGGAGGCAACAGGGGCGATGACGGTAGATTGTGCACCTCAGTGCTCCGATTGGAAGGAGCCCGAAGGGGAGGAATTTAAGATGTGACAATTGTAAAGTGAAGTGAATAAAAAGAAGGGATTTTCCCGACCTCGGTGTGTCTTGAGAGGGAAGGCACCCAACTCTGCAGACTTGCAAATAAAATACTTGTTTCTCTAGATTGTCTCGAGCATCGTAATTGTGAGCACTCAAATTTGCATCTCACAACTTGGGGGCTCGTCCGGGATCGCCACTCCGGCCAGCTGACGGGAGTATACGGAAGAAGGGACGGTGCACCCCGCTGAGTTCAGCGGTCTCATACTCCTTGCTTGCCGTCAGCGGTTTGAGCGAGTGATACCTGGACCAGAGACTCGAGAAACAAGTGGGAGGACCAGGAAATCGCGAGGAGCTAAATCGAGTGATTCTTGTGCACAAGACCCGGGTAAGAAAACTGACTATTAAGTACTACTCGGGCGATTACAGCTAAGATCGGAGAGGAATTCCGATCGGGAGAATAAAAGATCGGAGGGGAATTTCCGATCGGGAGGATGGGCAGTGAAAACGGAAAGCCCAAAAGGGAAGGGAAGGGCGGTAAGCCCAACCCCCGCATTCCGCCTGATAGTCCGTTGGGGAGAATGCTGAGCCATTGGGGGCAGGGAAAACCCAGGGATTGGAGAAGACAAAAATTATTAAGTTCTGTTATTTTGATTGGCCAAAGGAACCAATAGAGTAAATTGGATAGGTATATGGATAGGAGGGGATTGGAGGGTTATGGTCTGAGTGCAGGTAGATGAGACTAGGTCAGGGAGAATGGTCGGCGTGGACTGGTAGGGCCGGACAGGCCTGTTTCCATGCTGTAGTTGTTATATGTTATATGTTATATGTTATAAAAGGGAGTTCAGTCTGGTGGCCACGACTGGGCTCCGATGAGGATTGAGTACGGCAGGCACTAAATGTGTTTGTTAATTCAAAAGCTTCCCCTAATCTGGAGGAAAGTTGTTATGCTTGTAAGGGGAAAGCGAAAAATAAATCACAGGCTTGCCGATGCCTCGGAATAAATATTAAAGGAATATAGTAGAACTATAGAAGATAGAAATAGCGTAATAGGTAGCACAGTGACGATAGAGACGGAACGGAGTGAGAACAAGGACTGCATTTAAACTGACTGACCAAGTGCACTAACATAAGACGAATACAATGAATAAAATAGCTGCAGTTGAACTACTAAGTAGGAAGTTCCCCGTATCCAAAGAGGATATTAAAAAAAAAAAACACTCTGAGAAATGGAAAAAAAAAAAAAGGACGAAACAATTGGCGGCACGGTAGCGCAGCGGTAGAGTTGCTGCTTTACAGCGAATGCAGCGCCGGAGACTCAGGTTCGATCCTGACTACGGGTGCTGCACTGTAAGGAGTTTGTACGTTCTCCCCGTGACCTGCGTGGGTTTTCTCCGAGACCTTTGGTTTCCTCCCACACTCCAAAGACGTACAGGTATGTAGGTAAATTGGCTGGGTAAATGTAAAAATTGTCCCTAGTGTGTAGGATAGTGTTAATAGTGTTAGTGTGCGGGGATCGCTGGGCGGCACGGACTTGGTGGGCCGAAAAGGCCTGTTTCCGCGCTGTATATATATGATATGATATGATATGATATGAATTGGTTACGAAATGGCCCACGGAATGATATAAATATGATATAAATTTTGATATAAATGTTGATATATTCATATTTTGATATAAATATGTGTGATGAAATGGGAGTGTTAATTAAGAACTATAAGCCTAAGGATAAATCAGAAACCCGAGTAACGAAAAAGGAAAAATAACTAGACGTACTTAAATTGTTTAGAATAGAAGGAGAACGGCTGAGGAAAGCATAGCAGGAAAAGATGATGGGCAGAATTGTGGAAAGGTGGTTGTATTTATTTGAACACAAAAATTAAAAAAGAAATGCAGGTATATTTTACAATATTAATAATGAACTAAATAATGAACTAAAATATGAGAATACTTACAATTAAGTAGTTATCTTATTTAGAAGGGCCCAACCCCTTATTTGATGTTCAATGGAATGCATGGCGTGAGTTGTACTTTTGACACAATCTTTTGTAGCTCCTTTATTTGTCTTTCAACAGTTTATTGGAGAAGGTTGCACAGTCCAGGTCAAAATTTACTTATGCACACAGAATTGCCTTAATTGTAAAACCCAGGCATTCATCTCTCTTCAGGTGGCCAATCCATGTGCACTTTTGAAATTACCTGTTTCAAGGTTTCAATGTTTCAATGACTTGACCAAGGGAATCAGCCGCCTTCTCCCTTGGTCATTCCCTCTCTCCCCTCTCCCATCAAGCAAAAGGTATAGAAATGTGAAAACGCACACCTCCACATTCAGAGAGTTTCTTCCCAGCTGTTATCAGGCAACTGAATCATCCTGCCACAACCAGACAGTAGTGCTGAACTTCTATCTATCTCATTGGTGACTCTCGGACTTTGCTGGCTTTACCTTGCACTAAACATTATTCCCTTATGTATCTATACACTGTAAATGGCTTGATTGCAATCATGTTTTGTCTTTCTGTGTATCATTGGATGGAAGATTTAAGATTAGTTTTGTGTTTTCAATAATTCTAGTTAATGTGGAGTCTATCACATCACTACAGCGTACACACAATGAGCATGTCTCACTGACATTCAGATATACCACATGGCAGACAGATACTGCTGCATCCGTCACTGTTCTGGTTCTGGTTCTGGTTCTGGTTGATTACTGCACAAACACCTCATAAGTGTTTATCTCGCGCAGGTTGGAGTGAGTAGAGTAGTTTTGTATCAGAGCTGCTGCTTCACAGGGCCAGAAACCTTTGTTTGATCCTGACCTCGGGAGCTGTCAGTGTGGAGTTTGCATATTCTCCCTGTAAAACCCCTGACCCACTTAGGCGATTTTTTAGGCGACTACAGGTGACTAGGCTGTCGCCACGCGGTTGCCGGGGTGTCGCCTGTATGGTCGTGAGTAGTCTCGAAAGAGTCATAGCGTTTTTCTGGTCACCGCTGGATTTTGAAATGTTTAAAAAATTTCGGTGACTGTTGGTGTGACGCCAATGATCGTAGTTTGACGTCTCCTGATGTAGGTGCTGTCATAGGTTGTCACCAGGTGATGTAGGTTGTCGCCGGTGCTGACTTCGTTGAATTCCATTGGCGACTACCTACGTCAACCGGCGACAGGTACCAATGTCAAAACCGGAGGTCAAAATGACGTGAATTGTCTTCAGTTGTCGCTAACAGGGTCGTAGCTTGTCATAGCTTGTTGCAGGTCGACGTAGGTTGACTTCAATTGTTGTAGGTTGTCGCCTGCGTGGTCGTAGGTTGTCGTAGGCGCGGTCGTAGGTGAACGTCCTAAGTTGTGACGATTGGGTCACCGGTTGTCGGTAGCTTGCTGTAGCTTGACGTCCACTAAGTAGTAGGTTGTTGTTGCTTGTCATAGACATTGTCGTGGGGGGGGGGGGGGGTCCAGACCCCGGTTTTTCGGCAACCTGCTACGACTGTGACAGTCGCCGGCAGTCGCCTAAAAAAATGCTTAAGTGGGACAGGTTTCACCTGTGTAGGTTTCTTCCAGTTGATCCAGTTTCCTCCCACATCCCAAAGATGTTCAGGGGTTGTAATTTGCTTCTGTAAATTGCCAGCAGTGTGCAGGAAGTGGATGAGAAAAAGTGGATGGGATAAAGTAGAAGTAGTGTGAACGGGTGATCAATGGTCGGCATGGATTCTGTTGGCTGAAGGGTCTGTTTCCATGCTGTATCTCTCTAAACTAAGCCATTCTTTCTTAGATGCCCTTTTCCATTGTGTTATCATGAGTCACTGACATTTCAAAAGTTGAAAAGAGAATCTAATCAAATAATCATCCTGCGAATATTCATGAAAGTTGTTTCCATTCTTCAGTAAAGTGTTAACCAATGTTCTGAAGTTCTTGGTGACTCCTGCAATTCCTTTAATATAGTTCTCAGCAGCTCCACAATAATGGCTGGACAAACATCTGCCTAGGCACCATAACAGGTGAAGAGGAAAATAAAAACAAAGCTTCACATATTGGGGTCCAGAGGAACAAAAGGGCACTTTGTAGAAGTACATCAATGATTAACAATGTTGAGCACAGAAGCTGAAACCTCTGAATTCAGTGAAGGTAAAGGAACTGGAACATTGAAGTTTGTTGTGCAATGAATTAATAAAATTGCAGCTAGCACACATACAGTGGCAATTTGAAAAAGACAGTGGTAGTCAGAAGCACGTTGCTTGGAAGATATGTCAATAACTGGAAGAAAAGCACAAGAGCACTGAATGCAATGCAAAGTATAGAGTTCAGCAGCATCCCTGTTTAAGCAGTTCAAGCACAGGCTGCGTATATAGGGAACCTAGGAGTGTATAATTACAAATAGGAAACCCTCGTAACATGTATTGGGAGAATGGGTCTGGTCTTCCTTCCAGTAATATTTTGGAAGTAGTGGCATCATGAAAATGCGCAGGCAGGGATAATGTCTGAAAGAGAACATAAGGAATCTATTCTGTTGATGGAGATTGGCTGTGAAATTTATCATGCACTTACTAATCTGGTCACACTGCAGTAGATGTGTGCAGCGTGAGATTCAAGTATATTCATTTGCACACAGAATCTTGTGCTTGCAAAATTGGAGTCTCAATAGACTGACATTGTTAAAAAGGTCAAGAAATTTTATTTTTGCGTAAACTCTCAGCAACCAGAAATACACCTAGACCAACAAGACACACGATTTGCAAATTGATACCAAGTGATGTGGAACTCTGAAAACACAAGGCACAAAAAAGACTAATTTATAAACAAAAGGCAGCAGCGAAACCTCAATTGCCAACTTGGCATTCCTCGGGTGCCAAATGTGTAAGATGTTACTACCAATGTAAAAGTAGCCATTCATAGCAGACCTGATTCTTTAAGATCTCAAAGCATTATTTGTGTCAGAAGAAGAGACAAATATTTGCGGGTTTAACTCGAAAACAACTGATCAGGGCAGTATAAACTGTGACACTTTCATGGTGCAAATTTGTCGTACAGTAAAATACAGATGAGTGTGCATAGAAATGAATTTTATTCAGAAGGAATAAAATGAGACTTGGACAGATTTCATGTGGAGATGGAAGCACAATATTTCAAGACAAAGACACAGATTAATAGATATACACAGCCGAGGATTCTTCTCTTGTGTCGGAGAGCGACACAAGGTAATTCAACCATATGCCTTTGTAAGATGTAGTTAGTCTCAAAATGTTCTCTGCTGCAAAATATCAGGGCAAATTACATGCATTTTATGTGATAATGGATAAACTTATTTGGCAAGGAGTGCTTGTACAGGCAGCACAGAGCCACAGCTGATCTCAGGTCCTGTCTGTGCAGATATTTTCAGGATTGGCAAGATTGCTACTATCCTATTGATTCCATCATATTTGGGGCAGAACAGTGGTGCAAAGAAGTCCTTCTTCAGTTGTACAGAAAGAAGTCATTCTGCAGTTGTAGAGGGCCCTGGTGAGACCACATCTCGGGGATTGTGTGCAGTTTTGGTCTCCTAATTTGAGGAAGGACGTCCTTGTTATTGAGACAGTGCAACGTAGGTTTACGAGGTTAATCCCTGGGATGGAGGGACTGCCAATGAGGAAAGATTGGAAAGACTAGGCTTGTATTCACTGGGGTTTAGAAGGATGAGAGGGGATCTTACAGAGACGTATAAAATTATAAAAAGGACTAGACAAGCTAGATGCAGGAAAAATGTTCCCAATGTTGCGGGAGTCCAGAACCAGGGGACACAGTCTAAGAATAAAGGGGAGGCCATTTAAAACTGAGGTGAGAAGAAACTTTTTCACCCAGAGAGTTATGAATTTGTGGAATTCTCTGCCACAGAAGGCAGTGGAGGCCAATTCACTGGATGTATTTAAAAGAGAGTTAGATAGAGCTCTCAGGGCTAGTGGAATCAAGGGATATGGGGAGAAGGCAGGCACAGGTTACTGATTGTAGATGATCAGCCATGATCACAATGAATGGCGGTGCTGGCTCAAAGGGCCAAATGGCCTCCTCCTGCACCTATTTTCTATGTTTCTATGTTTCTATGCAACGGTGGAGTTGCTGCCTTACAGTGCCAGTGACCAGGGTTCAATCCTGATAACGGGGCTGTCTGGATGGTTTGCACATTCTCCCAGCGACCGCGTGGATTTCCTCCAGGTGCTCCGATTTAGTCCCACACCCCTAAAAGGTACAGGTTTGTAGGTTAATTGGCTTTGGTAAAAATTGTACATTGCCTCAAGTGTGTAGGATAGTACTTGTGTACGAGGGTGATTGCTGGTCGGTGTGGACTCAGTGGGCTGAAGGGGCTGTTTCCACAATAAATGTCTAAAGTCTAACCTCCACCCTGGCAGCGTGTTCCAGCAACCCACCACCCTGAGTGTACAAAACCTATCCTTCACATCTATATAGTAAAATCCTGAACTACAGCCAAAACGGTACACAATAGCATGACAATTTTAGGCCCACCTTACTCACCGTCATCCCTTTGGTGCTAATGGAAGAAATTTCATTGAAATTGGTGTTATATTTTTAAAGAGAGGGGAGGGAGGGGGAGAGGGGAGGGGGGGGAGGGGAGGGGGGAGAGGGGAGGGGGGGAGAGGGGAGGGGGGGAGAGGGGAGGGGGGGAGAGGGGAGGGGGGTGAGAGGGTGCTGCACCAATGCAGGAGAGGTTTTCTCCGCAACGGGTCCACTTGGTCTAGTTTCCTCTAAATTTGCCGCTTCACCTTTGCATTGTTATGCAACTTCCAACGTCAGTTATTCTGCATCCATTTTTGTTATTTAGTCTAGTTCGTGGCATATCTTATTTTGTGTTGGCAGACACTAAATGCTGGACTAACTCAGCTGGACAGTCAGCCACATTATTTTGTGCTGGTGTATGTCTTTAGTTTGTGTCTGTCTCTGTTACTCACATGGTATGATTTGGTGAGAATGACACAACTTAAAGTACAAGACAGAGACGGCAATTGAATTTTGAAGAATGAGAAGACGGCAAGCATTCAAGTTTGAAGCACCGGAAGAGGGGAAGATCTCTTTGTGGGCATATGCAGTACAGAGGCCAAATTTCCATGTCATACCACAACCAACACCTAATACAAAATAGGCAATTCATCTCAGAATCCTATTTACAAAGCTATTAGTGGAACTCTCAGGAGATAAAGACAATAAACTGCACCAATTCATTTTATCGTCCCAGTGCTGTTATTTTTCATAATAGGGTTTGCTCTCAGTGCCTGACTGTTGTGTTGCAGGGGCCTAATCTGGTGCAGCTGTAAGGCATTTCTCCAGGGGCTGGAGCTTTTGAGTAGGTCGAGCGCTGTATCCTAATCTAAAGCTTCTGATATGGCAATGGCAATGACCTCTCTGTGTTTGGGCCCCAGACGAGCCAGCTGTACACTACTTCACTTCAGTGGCAACTATGCATACATCCGGCACGTGTCCAAAGAGACAGAAAATGTATTCATTCTCACAACATTGCTTCGAGTTTATTCTTGAATGCTGAGGGCAAAGTGAAGGGGAGCATTAAGCTAACTAAAAAAATCCTCTGGCCACACAATTTTCTGGCAAGAGAAATGGCCAATCCCAGTGCTTGCACGGGTGAAGTATGAAAATCCACAAGAGATCATTTAATATGTCATAGTCTGTTACAGGCAGTTCTGTAGCAGATGCCCTTGGAGTCCCCATTTGCTTTATAGTGCATTGAAACATTTCAGAATGGTAGATTAGAATCCCATATGTTGAGTTTGCTATGTGACGACACTCCGAGACATGAACTCTGCACTTTCACAATATTTTCTTTCTCACAAAGCAGTTTTCCCCATAAACACTGGCCCACCATGATCTTCATACTTGCCCTGTTCTGCAGAGAAAATATGCATGTTGTCTTTCCACTCTTCTCTATTTATAGAGAAGTTCAAATTGAAAAGTGTACAGATTAAAATCCAAATTAATATTGTACATGATTAGGAAAAATTGAGAGGGATATGGGGCAAACAGGACTAGCGTACATTGGGGATCTTGGACAGAATGGACCAATTGGGCCGAAAGACCCATTTCCATGCTGTATGACTCTATGGTTTTTAGGAATGGAAAGCAAGTATTAATTCAAAATGGACTTTAAGGGATGGGGTAACTAAAAAAATAATAATGCGATGAATTTTGCTGGTGGTTGTTGATTCCAAAGGAAACTGTGACACTCAGCCACTCCCTGATATGCAAGTGCATTAAGTTGGCCTGGGATCATCTTTCCAATCTCACACCATCCATACGAGTTGTGGGCTGAGTTTCTCTTCATTTGAGAGCTGTTGTGAGTCAATCACAGTTATGCCAATCTACTGTGAGTGAGATTGGGGAGAGAAGGGAATTTTTCTTCTGCAATGAGAAACATGGCATATATAACCATTTTAATGTTTTTATTCTAGTTTTTGTTTAATTGATTGATTAAAATTGCACCACCTCCATGGTGGGATTTAAAATCCTGTTTCCTGATTTTTTGATCCATGCTTTTGGTCCAGTCAGTCCAGTAATATTGTGACTGTGGCACCACTGTCTACAATTGTCTTAATTTAACAATACAAAGGAAATTCATCTGTATGGGTGTTTGCAGAAACATGGTATTCCAAAGACCCACTATCAGAGTACTCAGAAAACAGTAATGAACGTACTTGCACATGGGATGTAGTTGGTACAGAGAAGACATAGCCAGGATATAGCAGAATGTCACGTACAGCCAGAAAACTTCCCAGTACTTCTCAGCTGAAATCAGTGTAAAGTGTGTGTCAGTTCATTTAGCCTTCAATTCTTGAAAATGCATTAACAAAGCTGCAATAAATCAAAAGAAAAACCATCATTTACCATGTAAACTCATTTGCCAAGAGCCAGCTCAGAGCTCAGTTTGGTTAATCCCCTAACTCTAATCCCTTTAGCTGAAAGCTATACTACCTGCAGGCTCATCTACAGACATGGTCAATGCTGCTATTTGGCAAGTCCAATCATGATGTGGAATTACTGACACATTCATTCAGTGGCTTTCCTTTGTCTGCAGCTCAGAAGAAATTGTCCAGATAGCTTTACTGTCTTGAGCCTCCCCAGCTGTTAGTGAAATAATACCCAATTAATATAGTTTAATTACAAACTTATCCTCTGAAGATTTTAAATAGATGACATAAGGCTTTATTCCACAGTCAACTATCATGATTCAAAAATGGACATAAGAGATCAGTACAATAAATAGCCGTACATAGAATTAATAAACAAGAAACATATGAAAGAAAGAGATGAAAGTAATAAAATACATCAAATAACTCCCAACAAAATTTTGATTTTTAATAAGAATCAGATTGTCATACAAAACAGCCCAATGTTTTTAATCCCCCCAAATCTCTTGTCAGGAGAATAACCCTTGCTTCAAAGATCTAAAATCAAATTTAAAATAAACTCCCAGGAAAATGCATCCACAATGGGCCAGATACTAATCTTTCATTCTTTAAACTACATTTTCAAAGATAGTTAATATTAATGAATTCAAGGGGCTAACTTTAAATTAGTGCAAAACTTGATCCAGTTTTTTTGTGAATACAGGACTACACCACAGAATTCTCCTTAATTCAACACAAACAGACAATATCATTCAGGTAGGCACGAGAATAGTTGATGTAAAAAGTGGGAAAGATATCTCACAAGAAGAACATAAAATTCTGATTATGGACTGTGGCACTGCAGTACAGCCAAGCAAGGGCAGATTTTATTATTTATCTAACAATGTTATCACTTGACATTGAGGGTGTGGTATATAGGTATGTACTATGTTGTAGGTTGTCGCCAGGTTGTCGCTAGTTGAAGTAGGTTGTCGCCAGGTTGTCACTCGGTGACGTAGGTTTTCGCCGGTGCTGACTTCGGCGAATTCCAAGTGTGGACTTGATCTGATCATCCATTTTGTATGTTTTTGCACTTGTATTCTGTTTAAAGTTTGAATTTTAAGTTTGAAGTTTGATGTTTATTGAAATTTATTTAAGTTTATTACGATATTTTTGTATGCATTGTTGTATGTTCTTATCAACCTTTTAAAAATTTTTGGTTGAATATCAATAAAGGAAATTCTTGACATTTTGACGAAAAATTGATGTATGAAGTTATTGTATTTCAGAGTAGTTTCTCATGGCATCACTTTCAAAAACTCATGATGCAGAATGATTGGAAACCCTACCGTACACCCCCTTTTATAGGGAATGTGGGTGAAACGTGAATTGTCTTCAGTTGTCTTCAGTCCTCAGGGTCGTAGCTTGTCGCGGGTGGACGTAGGTTGACTTCGGTTGTCGTTGGTTGTCGCCTGTGAGGTCGTAGGTTGCCGTAGGTGTCGTTGTAGGTTGTCGTAGGTGCGGTCGTAGGTGGACGTTCTACTTGCGACGATTGGGTCGCCGGTTGTCGGTAGCTTGCCGTAGCTTGACGTCGAGTAAGTGGTAGGTTGTTGTAGCTTGTCATAGACATTGTTTTTCGGCGACCTGCTACGACTATGACAGTCACCTTAAAAAACGCCTAACTGGGACAGGGCCTTAAGGACCTGGATACATTCTTGCAAAAAAGCTTAATACCACATGCTAGTCATGTAAGAAAATCTTCAAATGTTATCTCCCACCAACTGTACAACTGGCTTCAGACCATAAGCCCTGGATTCATGTCCCACTACACACCTGGTACCATAATAAGAATTGGCCCCAGATCTTATAGCAAAATGATGACAGGTACATAACCCAAACGCATTGCAGTACAAACACTAACATAGTTTTTGCCTCTTGCAGAACAAAGTGGTACATGATCCTAACCCTCTCAACTAATCAGAACTGGCTGCATACCCACAACACCTCTTCAACTTGAAGGGTCAGTGTCATAGAGTCATGGATTGATAACAGTGTGGAAACAGACCCTTCGGCCCAACCTGCCCACACCGGTCAACATGTCCCAGCTACATTAGTCCCACTTGCCTGCGCTTGGTCCATATCCTTCCAAACCTGTCCAATCCATGTACCTGTCTAACTGTTTCTTAAACTGATCTCCGGTGCTGTCTGTGGATTTGCATGCTTGTTCTGTGACTGAGTGGGTATTCTCTGGTGCTCCAGTTTCCTCTCACTCTGCAGACACATGCGAACAAGTTTTATTTTAGACCCCATAGTGCAGGTTAACAGCAAGAAAAGGTGTACAGGGTGTTTTGTTAGTGTGTTTCCTTTCTGTAACCTGCTACAGTACAGCTACACAACTAATTAACAGAGGCTTTACACTCGAGTCTTGGGTTCAGACATTTTAATTCAGGATCACTCTCGCTACAGCCTCATGGGTAATATATCCCCGGTACTGCACCACCGGGTGCGCTATTCCCATAACATCCCCCTTTATTTACAAATCAGATATGTACAGGAACTTTACATGTATAGCCATAAATTAAATTCTTCCATGGCATCTTAGTACAGTGCTCGGAATTATCTAAACTTTGAACAACACATGTCTGGTTCCTCATTCCCTTTCCCTTTTTATTTATTCAGTTTTATTAGCCATTACCACTACTTCTACATAAAACAATGCATATCAAACTATAACCAAAAATATAACATTAACTTTTTAAACATAACCTAATATCCTTTACATCTACATTCAACTACATGTACAGGCCCTATCCTTATGTGGGCACATAATCCTGCAGATAGCGTGGTTTTCGAACGCATCTACCAGATCTTGTTGTCAGGGTTTGATGTTCCCTGGGGACCGGTGGTCTGCTCATAGGTCGATTTTCTCACTCCGGTTCAGGCAACGTCACCAGGTCATCCAGGTCAACATCAATGCGATGAAATGGCTCGTTGGTCTTCCTCAGATGGCACCGTTTCCGACGATAGATGACGCCGTCCTCGGTTCTGACTTCATAAGATCTGGGTTGCGCAACACGGCCTACAACCACAGCCTTCCTCCAGGACTGATGTCGATTATCGGTCGGCTTCACTCGAACTGGATCGCCAGCTTTCAGGGGAATCAGATCTTGAGACCCTCTGTTGTAATAGTCTGCTTGTCTGTCTCTAGCTGCTCTCAACTCATCTCTTACTTTTTTCGGAATTTCAGGTTTGAGCAGCCTCTGAGTAGTCGGTAGAATGGTCCTGGTACGTCTGTTCATCAATCTTTGAACTGGACTGCTACTCATGCCAGGTGTTGGTGTGTTGCGAAAAGCTAGTAGGCTCAGGTAAGGGTCAGCTCCGGCAGCCTTAGCCTTCCTCAGCAATGACTTCGCAACTTTCACACTGCTCTCCGCCTTTCCATTACTCTGTGGATAATAGGGTGATGTGCTCGTATGTTCAAACTGCCACTTCTTGAACTCCTCAGCTGTGAACTGTGGCCCATTATCTGTGATGAGCTGATCTGGTATTCCATATCTAGCGAACTGGCCTTTCATTTTATGGATGACATTCACTGCCAGTGTTTTCTCTAGATAGTCTATTTCCCAATATCCTGAGAAATAGTCCACAGTGATCAAATAGTTCCTTCCATCCAAGTGGAACAAATCTGCACCCACCTTCGCCCATGGTCTCTCTGGAATTTCATGGGAATGCAGCGTTTCTTTTGGTTGCTCTTTCCCTTGAGCTTGACATGTCTCACATTTTTGTATGAAGTCTTTGATTTCTGCACTCATTCCGGGCCAGTGCAGACATTCTCTTGCCCTTCTTAGACAGCCATTCACACCAATGTGGGAATCATGTACTCTTGTGAGCATGTCGCGTCTCCTGGCTTTAGGGATGATTACTCTATCTCCCCTAAATATGAGACCATCTCCAACACTCAGCTCGTCCCTCACATGGAAATAGGAGATGAGCTCTGGGTCAACATCCTTCTTGTTCTCTGGCCAGCCTCGTTTGATCACCTCTTGCAGTTTCTGCATAGTCTCATCTTCTCCTGTTGCATCCCTTATGCCATTTAGCAGAGGCTGTGCTATTGGGATGTGCCTTGCCAGGTTTACAGTCTCCAGTTCTCTCATGGTCTTGTCAGTCTTGCCAGTCTGAATATATGCTCTGCTCAGCGTATCTGCAAGCTACATCTCCTTCCCTGGTCTGTATCTTATTGTCACATCATAGGTCTGCATCCTCACCAGCATCCTCTGCAATCTCTTTGGTGCCCGATGAAGTGGTTTTGTGGCGATTATCTCCAGTGGCTTATGGTCTGACTGCACATTCACTGGCCTTCCATATGTGTACACATGGAACCTCTCTAGACCAAACATCACTGCCAGCAATTCTTTTTCTATTTGTGCATATCTGGTCTCCGCATCCGTCAGGGCCCTGCTGGCATAGGCAACTGGATGGCCCTCCTGCATCAGCGCCGCACCAAGTCCAGTTTCTGACACGTCGGCCTGTACTGTCAGCTCCTTGGATGGATCATAGTATCTGAGTACTGGCTCGGCAGTTACTAGCTTCTTTATGTCCATCACCGCCCTGTCATGCACCTGTGCCCACCACCAAACTACATCCTTCTGCGTCAGCTTGCGCAGCGGTTCACATAGACCGCTTAATCCAGGAAGGAATTTGCTCAAGTAGTTAACAAAGCCAATAAATCTCTGAACTCCTTGGACATCCTTTGGGTTAGGCATCTGTAGCACTGCTTCTACCTTCCCTGGATCTGGTTTCAGTCCTGCAGCAGAGACTCTATGTCCTATGAAAGTGACTTCCTTCACCTTCAGCTTTGCCTTCTCTATGTTCAGCTTCAGGTGACGGTCACGACATCTCTCCATCAGAGCTTTAACCTTCCTGTCGGGGTCTCTTTCTGCTTCCTCTGCCGTTTTTCCTTTCCCAAACACTAGGATGTCGTCAGCAACAGACCTCACTCCTTCCAGGCCCTCCAGCACTTGGTTCTGTCGTCGCTGGAACTCCTCAGGGGCCGTGGACAGACCAAACGGCATGCGTCTCCACCTATATCTACCATATGGTGTGTTAAATGTCGTAAGCTGAGAACTCTCATCATCCAGTTCCACATGCCAAAACCCATTCTTGGCATCAAACGTGCTAAAGACCTTGGCATCATTCAAGTCGGTGAGGACATCTTCGATCGTCGTCATTGGGTAATGACTTCTTTTAAGCCCCTTGTTCAGATCCCTCGGGTCTAAACACACTCTCAACTTCCCATTGGGCTTTTCTACACACACAAGGCTGGATACCCATGGTGTGTGGGTCTCTACTGGGGCAATTATTTCCGCTTCTGTCAGTCTGCCTAACTCCTCTTTCAGCTTACTCCGTAAGGCTACAGGGATTCTTCGTGGTGGGTGGATCACCGGCGTTATGCTGTCAGCTACCAGCAGTTGGTACTTGCCCTCAAATTTACCTGTCCCTTCAAATACATCAGCATACTCCGCTATCAATCTTTCCTTGGTCAGAGGGATTTCACTGCCATTCAGTGTCATTATGTTCTCTGTACACACTGAGATGAGCCCCATCTGCTGGGCTGCCCTGCTTCCCAGGATTGGAATGCAGTCTTCCTCCAGGACTACAAACTCTACTTTGTATTTCTTTCCATTCTTTGGGTTTACCAGTCTCAATTTGCTTTTCCCAAGAGGCACCACTGTCGTATTGTTGTACATGGACAATACTTGCTTGGTTTCATCCACATCCTTCACATACATCTTAGGAATTATGTTACATGTGGCTCCACTGTCCACCTGGAATTTTACTTCCTTCCCGTTCAGCATCATGGTCGCAAAGATTTTCTTTGGGAATTGAGTCTCCTCAACCCTGTGCACACTTTCTGCTTTTCCTGCTTCTGGTTGCAGTTACATTGTGTGAATTTCATCAACCTCTTGACTGTCATCATACTCATCACTGGAACTCTCCACTTCCACCACTGCATGCACAGGTTTTTTCCCTTTCTTTTCTTTCTTCTGCTGCCCCTGCTTTTCCATGCATTGTGAGGCGAAATGATCTTTCTGATGGTATTTGAAACACTCCCTGCCATATGCCGGACATTTCTCCTTCTTTCTCTCATGTTTGTATCCACAGTATTTGCACTGTATGGTTGGCTGGTATCGTTTCCCCTCCTGTCTCACTGCACAGACAGCTTGTCGCTGGTCCGCTACCAGGACATCAACTCTGGCCTTGGCCAGCACCGAAGCCTGGCATGCCTTCACACACTTTTCTAAGTCAAGTGAGGTTTCTCGGAGAAGTCTTTCCCGCAGCATGTCATCCCTTATGCCGCATATTATTCTATCACGTATCAGTGAATCCTTCAACTCTCTGAAACCGCAATGAGCTGCCAAGAGCTTCAGTTCCATTAAAAACAAATCAAAAGTCTCCCCTCTCTCTTGGCTCCGCATAAAGAATCTATACCTGTCGACGGTCTCGTTCCTCACGGGTTGACAATGCTTTTCGAAAGCATCGAGTGCCTGCGCTAAAGTAACTTCTTGTACGTTGCCCTCCAGCGTCCGTGTCTCGAGCGTCTGGTAGAGCTCTCTCCCTTGCGGTCCAACTAGGTACATTAGCAGTTTCCTCATTGTCTTGTCCTCCTTCCCTTCCATGCTCAAATCAACATAGAGCTCAAACTCTTCCCTCCATTGTCTCCACTCCATTGGCAGGTCCCTTGCCTCAAAATTCATTTGCCTAGGGGGCTTCAGCTGCTCCATTTTCCTGATAAATCCGCCCCTCTATCACTGGAAACATTGTAGGCCCCACAGTCGTCTCTCAGCAGTAATTACTCACAAACATCGTCTGCTGTCATCCTTTCGATGAATCCTGAAGCAGGCCCCGATCTGACACCATGTTTTGTTAGTGTGTTTCCTTTCTGTAACCTGCTACAGTACAGCTACACAACTAATTAACAGAGGCTTTACACTCGAGTCTTGGGTTCAGCCATTTTAATTCAGGATCACTCTCGCTACAGCCTCATGGGTAATATATCCCCGGTACTGCACCACCGGGTGTGCTATTCCCATAACACAGGGCAGGTGGACTAACGGGCATGCTTCCCAGGAGCTAGCATGAACCTAAGATAGACACAAAATGCAGGAGTAACTCAGGGGTCAGGCAGCATCTCTGGAGAGAAGAAATGGGTGACATTTCGGGTCGAGACTCTTCTTCAAATGTCACCCATTCCTTCTCTCCAGAGATGCTGCCTGTCCCGCTGAGTTTCTCCAGCATTTTGTGTCTAGCCTCACTGGATGATCTTTCATTAACATCATCTTGGATTACAGCAGTGATGCCATGTGTGATGGCAGGCAGTAAATAGGACTGTTCGGTACTTTTGTAACTTTGTTGGCGTAAAAACGTTGTGACAATTGTGTATAGACAATAGACAATAGACAATAGGTGCAGGAGTAGGCCATTCAGCCCTTCGAGCCAGCACCGTCATTCAATGCGATCATGGCTGATCACTCTCAATCAGTACCCCGTTCCTGCCTTCTCCCCATACCCCCTCACTCCGCTATCCTTAAGAGCTCTATCCAGCTCTCTCTTGAAAGCATCCAACGAACTGGCCTCCACTGCCTTCTGAGGCAGAGAATTCCACACCTTCACCACTCTCTGACTGAAAAAGTTCTTCCTCATCTCCGTTCTAAATGGCCTACCCCTTATTCTTAAACTGTGGCCCCTTGTTCTGGACTCCCCCAACATTGGGAACATGTTTCCTGCCTCTAATGTGTCCAATCCCCTAATTATCTTATATGTTTCAATAAGATCCCCCCTCATCCTTCTAAATTCCAGTGTATACAAGCCCAATCGCTCCAGCCTTTCAACATACGACAGTCCCGCCATTCCGGGAATTAACCTAGTGAACCTACGCTGCACGCCCTCCATAGCAAGAATATCCTTCCTCAAATTTGGAGACCAAAACTGCACACAGTACTCCAGGTGCGGTCTCACCAGGGCCCGGTACAACTGTAGAAGGACCTAGGTTGTACTACCTAGGTTGTATACAAAACAAAGCATTTCACTGCACCGAGGTATCGTAGGTACATATGACAATAAAATATTGTTCATTCATTCAACTATGAGTCAACTGTGACTCTGTCTAACTTCATCAGCACTCTTTTCACAAAAGCTTGTTGAGGCCTTGCCAGTTCTCCACTTTCAATAAGCATGAACGCTCTATTTTTTTCAAAAATTAAACAATTACCTTAGAAGTTATACATTTACAGAGGATAAAGAATTTACTTGTGTCTATCTTTGGTTTGAACCAGCATCTGCAGTTATTTCCTACACACTAGCATGAACCTAATGGACTCAATGGCCTCCTTTTGCGATACATATGATTTAATTGGAGGCAAACATGGTTAATTAGTTGAACAGGTCAGTTCCTAAAACAACTTTTGCAGAAACTGGAGGTGGAACTATTCTAGATGGTTCAGGTTTCTGATATTTTCAATTTTGACCAAACCCCACCCTTTTTCTGCCCAAGCTGCATGTTGGATCTCACAGCTGAAAGAATATTTTAAATGAATCTGTGAAGTCTGTCTTGGGTTGATGTTGTAGAGCTGAACACGTATTAGTAGCCATCCAGCTTCAGTCAGTCTCAGTATCCAAATATAAAGTTCAATATTTTATGACAGCAGAATGCTGGGTGATTTGAATATCTAGACTAGCGGGATTGTTAACTGGAAGCGTGGAGTGAAAAATGCAATATATTTACAACTGCTTTAGTTTGTGTCATGACAGGCCAGCTTTGAGTTTGTGTCCTGTATCTGCCTAATTGAATTGAATTGAATTGAATTGAATTGAATTGAATACATTTTATTAGCCAAGTATGTATACATACAAGGAATGTGCCTTGGTGCCTTGTATGATAAGGTTCTCATCATAATCAACGTGGCACTTGAGTGACACTCACAATAATATGCCCAAATTGACTGGCATTTCAATGCCTGCCTCAGTCATGTGAATTTGAGCCCCTGACAGTTTGTGAAGAGGTTGCTGGGCTGAGTGTCATCGTGGAGCAGAGCATTCAACTGTGGAGAGTTGAAGAAAGTCTGGCATTGCCCTTGCTGAATCTTGTCAGCCATTAGTAATCATGAAATAGAATTGACAGCAGAGACGGATGTTTCACTCAGCTAATAGGTATGGTAAAGGCTCTATCTGAAGAGGAGAGGAGATTTGAAAAATAATTGTTAATCAGGTTCTTGTATAAGGCCACTTCTTTTTTTTTCTGAATTAACTCCTGCTGATCGAGCCTCCACTTGCCACACGTGTTAAATTAATTCTTTCAGAGGAGCAACTTCAGAACCGCAGTTGGCCTGACCTGCCCTGATGCACAGAGGAAGATGAATCTGCACACGAGTAGTTTTGATTACTGCCCAAAGGTTTCTGTCTGAAATTGTGCTTGCTTGGTTGAGGAGCTGACCAGGCTCAACTACAATTTTGAAGATAGACACAAAATGCTGGAGTAACTCAGCGGGACAGAGAGCATCTCTGGAGAGTAGGAATGGGTGATGTTTTGGGTCGAGACCCTTGTAAGGTCACCCATTCCTTCTCTCCAACATCTTGTGTCTATCTTCAGTGTAAACCAGCATCTGCAGTTCCTTCCTACACTTAACTACAATGTCCTTCCGTTTACAATAGTTTGCCAGAAACCAATGGGAATCTTGACAGAGCAAGATTGAATTATTTCCCAATATTCGCCTCAGAAGGCAGTGGAGGCCGATTCATTGGATGCATTCAAAGGAGAGTTAGATAGAGCTCTTAGGGCTAGCAGAATCAAGGGATATAGGGAGAAGACAGGAATGGGAAACTGATTGTGGATGATCAGCCATGATCACATTGAATGCTGGTTCGAAGGGCCGCATGGCCTATTCCTGCACCTATTTTCTATGTTTCTATATATTTTAACAGGGAGCAACTAAAACCAGTTATTAGGTGAGCAAACTGACAACAAAGAGATAGTTAAGAAGCAAACAAGGTGGTTATGAGAGGTATGAGCTAATGGCTGGCCTCCAATCTTTTTGGACATCATTAAAGGGATGTAAGTGAATGATGAAAGAAGACAAAGGAATTAATTAAAAGGGGTCTTTTCACAGTACGGTACAATAAATGCAGAGAGATCAGGATGCAATGTGCAAAGTTTGCACCTTATCGCCATAACTGTGCCGGGTTTCTTTGGCTGCTCTGGTTTCCTTTCACTTCAGGCTTTCTGTACCTCCTGCCCAATGTAGCAGCAAAAAGAGGATATGGCCCAGATGATAGATGCTGTCTCCTTGAGGCAGTGCCTTATGTAAATGCTTTCTATGGCGGGGTCATAAATACATAGAGAACAACACTGAAACACATAGAGAATACAACACATAAACTGGCTCTTTTGCTCGCTCAATGGCTAGTCCAATTTTCATACATTTGGCCCATATCCCTCTAAACCAATCCTTTCCATATATCTGTTCAAATGTCTTTTGAACATTATAATATATCTGTTTTTATAGCTTCCTCTGGCAGCTCATTCCAGATACACACGACCATCAGAGTGAACAATCAGTACGGGAGCACGTCAAGGCTGTGTGCTCAGCCCCCTGCTCTACTCACTCTATACTCATGACTGTGCCGCCCGACACAGTGCGAACTCCAGCTTCAAGTTCGCCGACGACACCACCGTTGTTGGACGAATTACAGATGGTGATGAGTCAGAGTATAGAAGTGAGATCGACCGATTGACCAAATGGTGCCAGCACAACAACCTGGCTCTCAATATCAGTAAAATCAATGAACTGATTGTGGACTTTGGAAGAGGAAGGATGATGAGGACCCACAATCCTGTTTATATCAACCATGGTGATGGTGGAAAGAGTCAAAAACTCAAAATTCCTGGGCGTGCATTTTTCCACAGATCTTTCCTGGACCCAGCACACTAATGCAATTATAAATAAAGCACACCAATGCCTCTACTTCCTGAGAACATTACGGAGATTCGATATGTCAGAGAGGATTCTCTTGAACTTCTACAGATGTACTATAGAGAGCATATTGACTGGTTGCATCATGGCCTGGTTCGGCAACTTGAACGCCCAGGAGCGGAAAAGACTGCAAAAAGGTGTGAACACTTCACCGGTTCTGACCTCCCCACCATCGGAGGGATTTATCGGAGTCGCTGCCTCTAAAAGGCAGCCAGCATCATCAGAGACCCACACCATCCTGGCCACACACCCATTTCACCCCTGCCATCGGGAAGAAGGTACAGGAGCCTGAAAACTGTAACGTCCAGGTCCAGGAACAGCTTATTTTCTACAACAGACTATTAAACACTACAACCTCAAATAAGCTCTGAACTACAATGGACTATTATTATTATTATTGCACTACTATTGTTTGTTTTTTGTGTGCATGTATGTGTGCATGTGTGTATTTGCATATATATATATATATATATATATATATATATATATATATATATATATATATACACCCATACATAAATGTATATACACACACACACACACACACACACACACACACACACATATATATATATATATATATATGTGTGTGTGTGTGTGTGTGTGTGTGTGTGTGTATATACATTTATGTATGGGTGTACTTATGAGTATGTGTATATACACACTGAACTTCTTTTCTCTCTCGTTTATTATATTGTTTACAGTGTACCATGTTTACATATTGTGTTGTGCTGCAGCAAGTAAGAATTTCATTATTTTGGGACATATGACAATAAAACACTCATGACTCTAGACTCTTGATTCTCTTGACATAAACTGGCTCTTCAGCTCACTCAATGGCTAGTCACATTTTCATACATTTGGTCCATATCCCTCTAAAACATTCCATTCCATATATCTGTTCAAATGTGTCTTTTGAACGTTATACTATATCTGTTTCTATAGCTTCTTCTGGCAGCTCATTCCAGACACACACAACCATCTGGGTGATGGTACGCTGACTCAACATCACCCGTGATTGAGCCTCATCCAAAATGGAGAGATGCTAAGGTGACAGATTAATTCATCCTTAATTCAGAAACTGATCCCACTGCAATGGGCATTTCTCTTTATAAAACACTAGCTAAACCACATTTGGAGTATTGTGTGAAGTTTTGACCACTTCACTACAGGAAGGATGTGTTTGTGTTGTTGAGAGCACAGAGAGCATTCACTGTGATGTCACCTGAATTGGAGGACTTTGGTTATGGGAAGGAAGATAAGATGGCCGGGTTTTCCTTGGAATCAATGAGACTGAGGAGTGATCTGATAGAGCTGTAAATGAGGTGGATATCAGAATCTCTTTTCCCATGGTTAAGGTATCAACTACAGTAAGATGTAGGTTTAAGGTGAGAGGAATTATCTTTAAAGGGTTGTTTGCACATAGACTGGCTGATATCTGGCCAGATATCTGGCCAGGGCTGCTGAAAGGCTCGTTTCTATGCTGACTACTCCATGATTCAAAGACTCTTCAGTTTGCCCTTTCAAGAGAAATTACATGCTACAAGTAGACTGAGAGCATTGAGGTAACCCTTTGCACCTCAGAATAATCCTGGAGTAGCAATTTGTTTTGGCAGAGCAGAGTGGAACTTGGTTGTGCTTCTTGTACCGATGCATTAAAGATATTTATTATCAGAAAGAGCTTTTCTTTCCATTCATGTGCGATTACCTCAGATGGCCCTAAGGATCTCTAGCTAGTTCACTTTTACATCTTCAATATGCTGAAGGTAGACACAAAATGCTGGAATAACTCAGAGGGATAGGCAGCATCTCTGGAGAGAAGGAATGGGTAACTTTTCGGGTCGAGACCCTTCTTCAGTCTAATTTAAACCAGCATCTGCAGTTCTTTCCTCAATAAACTGAAGAACTATTTCCACAAGTACACCAATAATCCCCACTCTCACTCATACCTCTTCTCAAACTTTAAATTGTCAGACTGAATGATGAGTTTCCAGGAATTTTCTCCAACCAAATACTCAGAAGGCCAGAATAGTCTCTCTTCACCATTAAAATCCTCTTCCCATGCAACTGTTTGAAATTGAATGAAACGGTTCATGCTCTTGGTGTTGTATTTGATCTTGAGATAATGGAATCCTTCCATCACGAAGATTTCTTATTTCCACCTCCATCACATCTTCTTACTCCATCCCGCATCACCTCAGTTGCTGCTGAAACAGTCATCCAGGCCTTGCTGCATCCAGACCTAATTATTCCAGTGGGCTTCTGACAAGGCCCTATTTTTATGAGCTTGAGGTCCTCGAAATCTCTTCGCTTCCAATCAAATCTTCATCGCCCAACTCCAGTGTGATCGATTACTGATTTGGTTTACACCAATATTTATAACACCCTTCATGGTCTTAGCAAGTATCAAGTATGATTTTCCTTGTGCTGGTACTTCATTGTACTTATGCATTTGACAATAAACTCGATGACCTGAAGTGTAGGAAGGAACTGCAGATACTGGTTTACACCAACGGTAGATACAAAATGCTGGAGTAACTCAGTGGGTCAGGCAGCATCTCTGGAGAAAAAGAATCATGATGTTTCGGATCGAGACCCTTCGGACCAATCTGGGGTTTGAAATGTCACCTATTCCTTCTCTCCAGAGATGCTGCCTGTCCCGCTGAGCTTAGTTTATTAGTTTAATCTAGAGATACAGCGTGGATACAGGACCTTTGGCTCACCGAGTCTGCACCGACCAATGATCCCCACATATTAACACACACTAGGGATATTTTACAATTATACCAAGCCAATTAACCTACAAACCTGTACATCTTTGGAGGAAACTGAAGATCTCGGAGAAAACCCATGCATGTCACAGGGAGAATGTACAAATAACGTACAGACAGCACCCGTAGTCAGGATCGAACCCGGCTCTCTGGCGTTGCAAGCACTGTAAGACAGTAACTCTATCACTGTGCCACCGTGCAGCCCTACAGCATTTACTCCAGCATTTTGTGTCTATCTTCGACTTGACTTGACCACCTTCCAAATCTCCACATCATGGTAGTTGGCTCTGAAAGTCTGGACAATCCTTTTGAGAAACTTCTTATTAGGGGCTGGATCTGCAACAGGGCAGACCCCATCCTTTTAACATATCTGGGAGAGGAATCGCAAGTTCTCTGTGAGTTTAGGACGAACCGATAATCAATGGTCAGCATAGACTCAGTGTTCCAAAAGGCCTGTATCTCTAAACTAAACTAGACAGAGGGTGTGGGTATTCAACCTGCTCATACATTTGGACAGAGGGACCTAACATACTTCAGACCCTCGTGCACATGCTTCCAATTTATGCATCAGCTCATGCTCCTCACCTTAACCCTGTTTAATGGATCCGTGTGGTTCACTCACACTGGTGCTATTTTATCACTCTGTCATAAGACTGAAGGTGCCACCACATGTGCTGCAAGAGAAAAGTCATGCATTAACTGCTACAATGAACCATCATTGCCGACGGCGCGCCTGTGTGTGGCAACCCGAACAACAACCAAAGTGACTGCACATGTGGTGCTGAAAGCCCTGTGAATATTACCGGAAGAAATGATTGAATTCTACCTCCAGGCAATCGGTGGCACACATCCAAGGCACAATCTTTTCTGCAATCGCACAGCGTGAACACTAAACCTTGTGTTAACATATCTTCTGCTCTTCAAAATAACTGACAGCAGTCAAGTTTCACATTTGACCTTAATGTATGCAACTGAGGAATATTTTAACCAAATGTTGAGATGAGAAACAAAATGTTGCTGATTATTGAGATTTTATTTCACCCGACCTTTCAGGATGTTGTGTTCTTTATATCTAAACTATATGTAATTATGTGAGCATATCAAGTGTGTAAGTTAGTAATGCCAACTGAGCAGCCAAACAGAAGATCCTGAGTTTGATTCTGTGCCTGAATCAACTGGTCTCAGGGATGAATGGCACTGGGCAAGATTATTAACTTTCTCTGGGCTCCGTAGTTGGAAATGGGAGAGAAAACTGGCTGCTGTTTTTGGTCCCATTGTGTGGCTTCCCAACATTCATTGATGCAACCCGAAGAGACACCTCTTGTGCTTCTGGGCACCTTCTGATGCCTGAGGGACACAAAGTACAAAGTACTTGAGTAACTCGGTGGGGCAGGCAACATCTGTGGAGAACATGGGAAGGTGACGTTTTGGGCTGGGAGCCGCCTTCAGACTGATTATCAAAGTCTCAACTGAAGACATTTAGAGCTTCTGAACTCTATGTATGTCATTCAAATGGTACAAATCCATTGATTTAATGGGCTGAATGTCCTCCTTTTATGTTGTAAGAAAATATGAGACATGCCAACTGAGTGAGTCACAATTCAAGACTTTCTATTCTCTGGAAGGGATTTCTTTGCTTATTCATTTAAATGTTAAAATGCACAACAATACAAAGGAAGGCGTCAGGCTGCAGGGGTCAAAAAGCAGACATCAAAGCCATGTATTATCACCATCACCATCATCGGACTTCTGAACTGTCTTTCCATAAGCAAGGGTACAAGCTGGTTCTCCTCTACCTCATTGCAGACATTGGAGTTTGTCTCTGGAACTGTTGCGCTATAATGCTGAGAACTATATTCTGCACCATGTATCTTTTCGTTCACTCTGTCTGTTCTACTTGAGTTTGACTTGATTTATTTATGTATAGTATTATCTGGATTGCAAAACAAGGCTTTTCACTGTACCTCAGTACTCGTTACTTAAAAGTTAAACCTAAACCAGGGTTACTGCGAGTGATTTGGAAAATCTAAACATTTTGAACCATTATGTTTAGAAACAGAAACATAGAAAATAGGTGCAGGGGTAGGCCATTCTGCCCTTCGAGCCAGCTCCATTATTCAATATGATCATGGCTGATCATCCATGAATGAGCTCAAAAGGTCATGTGATAGGAGCCGAATTAGGCCATTCGACCCATCAAGTCTACTCCACCATTCAATCATGGCTGATCTATCTCTCCCTCCTAACCCCATTCTCCTGCCTTCTCCCCATAACCCCTGACACCCGTACGAATCAAGAATCTATCTATCTCTGCTATTTCTAGTTCTAACTTTTGGTATTTTTCTGCTGTATCCTCTGGTCAGATAATGAAATTCCATGAGGTTAACAAGACAGACCAAACTCTCTCCACCCTTCCTTGAAAACAAAAGATTAACAGATCAAGATTGATGAGAAGAGCTTGGCAGTGACAGCACGTTTGTCTTCTGATCGATTGTTCTCCCCTGTCAGAGACGGGATTCCAGTTGGACATAGGAGTGAACAGACTCAGACTGTCTGTTGCTACACTTTGACTGCATTAAGATCTCAGCGTTGAGATGTTAGATTAACAAAAAGCTCCAGCCTGATGCTTATTTCACCAATGTGTTCGTTTCAAGCAGAAATATGTGGTCATAGCATTAAGGGAATATTCCATTATTTGATATGAAGTTGCTGGTCCTTTTAAAGGGTTACTTTGCCAATACAAGGCTTCTCATCCAATCAATTAAGCAATTTTCTTCTCCATGTGTCAAGCTTAAAATGCTGTCGGGGGTTAAGGTCAAGCCCCCTTTTCATTTCCTTCACAAGGAAGATGGATACAAGATAAATAAATTAGTAAATTAGTAAATCAACATTAAGTAAAGCACGTCAACTCAGTAATGTTGAATACCATAGCGTATTAATACTACATCTGCCAAACACGATGCCAATTAAATTAATCCTTTCTGTCTGCATATGATCCATTTCCCTCTGTTCCCTGTGTGGTCATGTGCCTATTTACAAGCCTCTTGAATGTCACTCTCGTATCTGCTTCTAACACCATCCCTGGCACCGTGTTCTTAGCACATACACTATCTGTATAAAGAACTTACTCCGCACATTTCCTTTAAACTTTCTTACTTTCAACTTAAAAGCTATGCTCTCTAGTATTTGACATTTCCACCCTGGGTAAAAAAAGGTTCTGGCTGTCTATAAAATTCTGACGTTCTCAAATTCTATTTGAAAAAGCTCCTGTGAACCACTTGTGACATTTTACTACATCAAAACATGATCTAAATACCAACTGTTGTTGATTCGACCAAAGTGGGAAAAAATAACATATCTCCTTCTCTCAGCAATCAGTGTTCAACACCTCCTGAAAACGTAGATGATTTTTTATAAACATAGTGATTGCCTCAATAACAAAAACAAATTAGACACAATCTATAAACCCATGCTAACTGCTTCTGTTCAGTTCAAAGCTTTCTAACGATAATTAGTGAAAGATATTCTGAATAATTTGTTTTGTCTAATCATAAATGCATTCTACAGCATTGACCTTAGTGTTTAAAGATGCTGTCTGTATCTAGCAAGAATAAGTGGAATTACGACAAGTCGATAAATCAAGAGGAATCCAAATGCTACTGGTATCTGGTCGTTTTTTACTGAACAACAAAATTCAATCAATGGGTGTCTGGCTTAGGATTGGAGGTGTCGGACCATGGATAATGCAGGTAATGTTTATCTTTACACCTTGGGAATAATTTGACACTGATAGACCTCAGTATCTGATTAGAACCTACTTGGTTTTCCTTAGGTTCTCCCAGCACGTGAGAATAATGCGGTTGACGGTTTCAGAGATTGCGAATCATGCAGTAAATAACCGCTCAAATCCTGACTTTTCTCATGAGTGAATTTCTGTTCTTCATCACTATGTTTAAGATAATTGGCAAAGAACCTGATGGAGCTTAAGTAAAAGTAAATCACAATCTGGACCGCACCTGCATCAAAATGTGGTGAAAGCAGATTCATGAATAGCGATTAAAAATGGTTAAACAAATTATCAGCCCAGATAAGAAGACAGGCCAGGAAGTGAGATAATTAGATAAACTAATAGAAAAATCATGAGGAAGGAACTGCAGATGCTGGTTTACATCGAAGATAGTTACAAAAAATGTATCTGAAGAATGAGTCTGAAGAAGGGTCTTGACCGAAAAAGTAACTTATTACATTTCTCCAGAGATGTTGCCTGATGCATTGAGTTACTCCAGCATTTTGTGTCTGTCTTTAATAGAAAAATCAAATGGCCTCAACTGTGCTAGAGGTTTCTCTGTGTGGAATAATGGCTGCAGGAAGTGAAACATTTCCTTACTATGGAAGGGAAAAGAAAGTGTTAAAAGACAAAATTGTGCCCATTGAACAGAGTAAAACCCGAATTTGAACTCAGAATTCCCAACGAGAATTATTTGAGCAAGGATGGCTTTTGCATAGGGAGGTGAGGGGAGAGGAGAAAGTTAAAATAGGTCAGATCCTTGCCTACAAGTTCATGTTGAACATGCATTGGCTATAACTTTTTTGTCAGCGTTTCAGATTTGTGAGTGCTCTGCTTTAGGCAGACTCTCGAGGACCTTGGAAATATTCATTCATTCGTCACCAACGATATTGTCCTCTGCCTCATGTAATTTTACCTTACGCCCACCACGTGGATGAAGGCCGCTGATAATTAAACCCAGGGTTTAACATCGTTTATGTTTCCTTAAAAAGTGTCCCTGGTGTATTGAGGAGGTGGAAGTGTTCCAATACTCTGCACTATGAAGTGGTGCAGTGTGAATTCTCACCCTATGATCCCGCACATGCTGAGCTTCTGATATCAGCTGAACTGTGAAGGAGGCCACAGGATAATGACTAGTGTTTCACTTCGGGAGAGAAAGTCTGTGATCATCCTGCATTTTTAGCAAAGAACTTCCAGGCAGAATGCACCAAGATTGACAAGTTGTTCAGTTCTACTCTCTCAGCTGTAAAAGTAGTGTATACAGCAAAAAGACACAAAGTGCTAGAGGAGGTCAGGCAACATCTCTGGAGAACATGGATAGGTGAGCTTTCGGGTTGGGGCCCTTCTTCTGCCGGCCCAAAGTATCACCTATCCATGTTCTCCAAAGATGCTGCCTGAACCACTGAGTTACTCTAGCAATTTGTGTCCTTTTGTGTAAACCAGCATCTGCAGTTCCTTGTTTCTAGTAATATACTGCATTCAATCTTTGCTAGCAATAAGGCTAAGCCTTGAATGAACCTTGAAAATGAGTGGGATTAACACAAAATCTTGAAATGAATCCTGATCAACCAGAGGGAGCTCCTCTCTCTGCACTGAATTGTAGAGTACCCACCCCTGTCCTACACTTCCCTTCCTCTTCCTGCCTCTGCCTCTGATGACCACATATGGTCTCCACATCATATGTCACAAGTCATAAGGTCATAAGTCATAAGGTCATAAGTGATAGGAATAGAATTAGGACATTCAGCCCATCAAGTCTACTCTGCAATTCAATTGTGGCTGACCTATCTCTCCCTCCTAACCGCATTCTCCTGCCTTCTCCCCATAGCCTCTGACAGCTATACTAATCAAGAATCTATCTTTCCCTGCCTTAAAAGGATCCACTGATTTGGCCTCTACAGCCTTGTGCAACAAATAATTCCTGTCGTGGGTATCCTGTATTGGGATGTGCTGCGGCAAGTTTTGAATGCTTTGAGCCCCACCTGCGGATTTCCAATGGGGAGTGTGCTGGACTCCATATTTAGAAAAGAAACAAGCCGCTGAAAAGTAAGTCCCCACAAGTAGGTCCCCACAAGAAGAGTGAGTGATCATCTCTATTTCTTTATAAAGCTCAGTAGAATAATGCTGTCAATCAAATTCAACACTAATTAGCCAACAATTCTTGCCATAAAAATAGAACATATCATAACAACATAAAAATTAGAAGCAAAAATAAGCCACCCGGCCCTTCAAACCTTGGGAAAGCTTTTGTTTTGCGTACTATCCAATCAGATGTTCTTTAAATGAGGTGCCACTTTCCCAACAAATACAACAACATTGTAATAAGCTGTTAGAGTGATTGGAGCAGGAACTCGTTCATTCATTCATATGCTATGTTCAGAGCAAGAGGTTCTGCACAGCAGGATGAGAGAGGATTTTATGAATCATCTGAGTTCCTTCAACTGATTAATGTTGCACCAAATTGGTGTTGAGAATTGTTGTGTGGAGGTGGTCATCTAATTTGAAATGGGGGAATTTATTTTTGCAGATTCCTGCTGAAAATCATCTCACCATGAATGAGTTTCCTGTATCCTGTGCAGCCAATGCCTTCCTTCTCTTCTCAGGTGACTGATAGGTTTAGGTTTATTATTGTCGCGTATACTGACGTACAGTGATAACCTTTTTTTTTGCATGCTATCCAAACAGATCAGAAATACTATACATAAATATAATCAAGTCAAACTCAAATACAATAGAAAGAGAAAAGGGGAAGATACAGAATGCAGAATATAGTACTCAGCATGGTAACGCATTGTAGCTCATCAGACAAAGTCCGATGTCCTCAATGGGGAGAGGTGAATCAAACAGTAACCGAGATTATGGTAGGACCATTCAGTAGCCTGGTAACCGCGGGGAAGAAGCTTTGAGTCTGATGATGTGTGCTGATGGGCCTCTGTATCTTTTGCCCATCAGGAACAGGGAGAAGAAGGAATGTCTGGAGTGGGACCAGACTTTGATGATGTGAGTTGCTTTTCTGAGGCAGTATTAAGTGTAGATAGTCAATAGTGGGAAGTCTGGTCTGTATGATGGACTGGGCTGTATTTACAACTCTGTGCAATTTCTTGTGGTCTTGGGCAGAATTGTTCCCAAACCAAGCTGTGATGCAACCCAGCAGTATACTTTCTCTGATGCATCTGTAGAACTTTGTAATGTCACTGGAGGCATGCTGAATTTCCTCAGTCTCCTGAAGAAGTAGAGCCATTGGTGTGCTTTCTTATCTGTTGCATCGATGTGGTTGGTCCACGATGGATCATTGATAATATTAATGTCATAAAACTGGAAGCTGTCAACCATTTCCACATCTGCACCATTGATGCTGATTGGGAGATGTATTCCACCAATAACTATCTTCTTCATCTTGCTGACATTGAGGGAGAGGTCTTTGTCCTGTCACCATGCCTCTAAGTTCTCTATCGCTTTCCTGTACTCTGTCTCATTGTTGCTCGTGATTTAGCCCATCACAGTGGTGTCGTCTGTAAACTCATAGACAGAGTTAGAGCTGAACTTGGCCATACAGTTGTGAGTGTAAAGGCGGTATAGTAGGGGACTGAGAATGCCTCCGTGGAGGACGAAGGGATGGTGGAGGAGGTGCTGTCAATTATCCTCACTGATCATGGTCTGTGGGTCGGAAATTCAAAGATCCAGTGGCAGAGGGTGGAGCTGATCCTTAGGTGCCGGAGTTTGGAGATGCGGTTTGGATGGGATAATGGTGTGGAAGGCAAAGCTATAGTTGATAAAAAGGAGTCTAACTCGGGAATCCTTATTTTCTAGGTGCTTAGGGCC
The DNA here is from genome assembly GCF_053455715.1 of Rhinoraja longicauda. Taxonomy (NCBI): domain Eukaryota; kingdom Metazoa; phylum Chordata; class Chondrichthyes; order Rajiformes; family Arhynchobatidae; genus Rhinoraja; species Rhinoraja longicauda. The sequence continues at coordinate 67,311,045 of NC_135955.1, read as the reverse complement.
AGGGAGATGGTTCTGCTGTGGACCTGTTGCAAAGGTAAGCAGACTGCAGTGAATCAAGGCTGGCAGGGAGGCTGGAGTTAATGTGCGCCACCACCAGTATCTCGAAGCGCTTTGTGATGGTGAATGTCAGAGCCACTGGACGGTCGTCCTTCAGACACATCCTGGTCTACTCAATTTTCCTCATCTTGCAAACCCAATATTCCAGAAACTTGTCTGCTGAATTTTTGGTCACAGTCCCTCTGTTACAATTAGATCCTTGTTTAAGTAATTAGACTAGAAATGAAGATGATGCTTCAGATGCTGTCTCAAAAGGCCATATACATTTGCTGTGACTCCAGTTGCCTCACACAACTGATTATAACAGTACAAATGAAGGTTTCAGCTACACGGGAACACCATGAACAGCACGTTCCTCTGCAGCTTACGCATCACCCTCAGTGGAAATAAATATATTGTCACTCCAGCATCATCACTGAGTCCAAACCATGGAACTCCCTACCCAACATGTCCGTGCGAGTGCTGTGACCAGCAGTCGTTCAAGAAGGCAATTAATTATCATTCTCAAGGACATTAAGAATGGCCAATAATTTCTGGCCTTGGTAGAGATGACCACATCTTTAAAAAATGACTAAACAAAATAATGCAAAATAAAGCTTTCAATTGGTTCCATTAAAAAAAGATAGTGTTAAAGCTTCCAGTAATTCACATCATTGATCTTTTGGGTGATTAAGTGTATTTTTTGCTGACTTCAAGATTTTAGCACAAAGCATTTCCACATGAATATGGGTGGCCTGGTAAATATTCTCTTCAGACGAAGAGCAGTGGCACCCAGGGCAGACTACATGTACATGCATGCTGCAGTCAGTATGTGTGAGACACAAGAAATCTCAGAGACACAATCACTCTTGTACTTTTGCCATTATTCTGCTAATTGCATTGTTCAAAAGACTGGCTGCATTTCTCAGCTTAGCAACTTTAGTTTAGAGACACAGCATGGAAACAAGCCCTTCGGCCCACCGAGTCCAAGCCGACGGTTGATCACCTGTTTACATTGATTATTCCACTACACACTAGGGGCAATTTACAGAAACCGGAGCACCCAGATGAAACCCACGCAGTCGTAGGGAGAACATGCAAACTCAACACAGAGGTCAGGATTGAACCAACTCTGAAGATCTAAGCTGTCTTCGCCGCAAACTTGCTGTTGCAGGGGATTAGGTCTTGCCACAAACACAAGCTAAACATCTGAAGATGTAGACACAAGGAACTGTCAATGCTGGTTTACAAAAACGATTAAAGTGCTGGAGTAACCCAGCAGGTCAGGCAGCATCCCAGGAGAATATAGATAGGCAAAGTTTGGGTCAGGACCATTTTCCTCCATGGATGCTTCCTGAGCCCTTGAACTATTCCAGCACTTTGTATCTTTTTTTTGCTGAGAATCTAAGAGCAGGAGTGTAAAATAACTAGGTTAATTCCCGGAATGGCGAGACTGTCATATGTTGAAAGACTGGAGCGACTAGGTTTGTATACACTGGAATTTAGAAGGATGAGAGGGGATCTTATCGAAACGTATAAAATTATTAAGGGGTTGGACACGTTAGAGGCAGGAAACATGTTCCCAATGTTGGGGGAGTCCAGAACCAGGGACCACAGTTTAAGAATAAGGGGTAGGCCATTTAGAACAGAGATGAGGAAAAAAAATTTTAGTCAGAGAGTTGTGAATCTGTGGAATTCTCTGCCTCAGAGGGCAGTGGAGGCCAATTCGCTGAATGCATTCAAGAGAGAGCTAGATAGAGCTCTTAAGTATAGCAGAGTCAGGGGGTATGGGGAGAAGGCAGGAATGGGGTACTGATTGAGATTGATCAGCCATGATCACATTGAGTGGCGGTGCTGGCTCGAAGGGCCGAATGGCCTTCCCCTGCACCTATTTTCTATTGTCTATTGTCTATTGTCTAAAATGGTGCAACAGCAGGAACAGACAGAAGAGAGATTGCCACAAGGTCATCTCCTTTTGTCATGGGCTACACTACAGTGTCAAGGGTTACGGGGAGAAGGCAGGAGAATGGGGTTAGGAGGGAGAGATAGATCAGCCATGATTGAATGGCGGAGGAGACTTGATGGGCTGAATGGCCTAATTCTGCTCCTGTCACTTATGACCTTATGACCTTATAACAAGTCATTCTAAAGCCGTCAGTCTGAAGAAGGGTCTCGACCCGAAACGTCGCCCATTCCTTCTCTCCTGAGATGCTGCCTGACCTGCTGAGTTACTCCAGCATTTTGTGAATAAATACCTTCGATTTGTACCAGCATCTGCAGTTATTTTCTTACAATTCTAAAGCAATATCAGTAACCCAATTACCCCATGTCCAGTAGCGTCACACTCACCTTTATCATTGACCATCATTATTTTCTCTTTTCCATGAAGCCAGAGGCAACACGAAATATACATCACAATAAAAAAAATTATAAATACTTCATATAAAACTAAAGTGATTACCACTGTGCATTTCTTCCTGCTTCTGTATCTCTCTACAGTAAACCCTTGTTATAACGGACCATAGGTGGGGGAAATGGTGTCCGTTATTTGCTGATTGTCTGTTATAACCGAGTAAGGGATTATCATTGTATAAGCAGTAGAAACAAACAATTCAGTTGCTGGCAAATACACAATAGGACACAACATGCTGGAGTAACTCAGCAGGTCAGGCAGCATCTCTGAAGAACATGGATAGGTGACGTTTTGGATCGAGACCCTTCTTGAGAATCTGACTCCATCGGGTCGAGACCCTTCTTGATGGCCCCGGCCTGCTGGCGGCCGGGAGAGGGGTGAGGATTGATGGGGTCAATGTTCACGGCTGGGGCTGTAAGCGGCTGTGGAGGTGGTGCGAGCCGGCGGTAAAGCCAGCTAGGGAAACAGTGGAAGCCATGGGTGCCATCGGCAGCCGTCAGTAAGTCCATTCACTGTAAATGAAATCCGTTATAAAGAAGTCCATTAAAACAAGTCCTTACTGTACTTCGACTGAGCGGCACTGATACAGGAGCTGCAGCATAAGTAGTTGATGGTTGTTGATGTTCAGTGGGATTGTCATGAACGTCCATGGAGAGTTTTATAATGCCCCTAATATGGGTCTTGAAAACTTAGCTTTAATTTGCATCAAGATAGCATATTAGTATATCTTGCTTGCCCGGAGGATAGGCAATTTCAATGACACTGAAGAAGTGGGAGCGGTTTCAACAACATTGCTACCACACTGAAGGAGGACAATAGTTTCATGTTTGTCATATTCATTCTCGTGTGACAGAGCCTTGGTACATTCTGTAATTTGCTGGACTACACGTGGCTGGGTGTTGCAAGCTCCTCCGAACACTGGCATCCATATCCATGAGAGTAGCAGGCAGAATGATCAGCCTGCATAACTTCAGTCCACAAAGGCATTTTGACACATGTCTGGATAGGAAAGGTTTAAAGATTTACGAGTCAAACGCAGGCAGGTGAGACTAGTGTAGATGGGGCACCTTGGTCGGTCGGGGCACCTTGGACAGCATGGGCAAATTGGGCCGAAGGTCCTGTTTCCATGCTGTATGTCTCCATGACTCGATAACTATTTGAATGGATAGTGGCTGCAGTGGAACTTCAACCGTCAGTTACAATGGATTGGACTGTACAAAACTGGTGGTGCTTCCCTTCTTTTCACGGCAGCAGGTGCTCAGACCGAAGGGTTAACAATCACCAGCTCACGGGTGCTTTAACCATTTACCCAGATGGAGGGTGGGAGCACAGAAGCAACCACAGCTTGAAAAAGTATGTTTTCTATTTACAAGATAACAATGGGCGCAAAAGCTTTTCGTGAAGCCAACAGTGTCTATGTACTTATTCAATTGAGAAAGGGCTCCAAAGACTTATTTTCATTCAGATTACTGATTACATCCAGCTAATAGCAAATGAAGTGATGCCAGGTTGGATACCAATCTTTGTCCAATGCGTCTTTATCCCCATTGCAAACAGAGCCCTTAGCAACACATTTTTCTCTCATAGAGATGGAGCACATCGGTTCACCTCATTGACTAATACCAATGCTGAAAATATCTAATGCGATTTTATTGGCTGAAAGGACGTCTGCTCTCTGCATACTGTCGCCACTAAGTTGGCCCTGTCTCTGTTTGCGGGATTAATTGTACAGTAATACGCCCGAGGAGTTTAAACCCTGTAGATCTAATAATGGATTTCACAGAAATATTTGGCACATTCCAGACAACAAAAAAACGAAACCATCAACTGCCATAAAAGATTCAACAGGAGAATATTATCAACAAAATGAATGCAACAATTTAAATGTTTGCAGAAACAAAACTGTTTTCAAAGTCCATTAAGGACAATTCAATTATACGTGAAGCATTAGTGTGTGATCAATATAAGATATTGGGTTTGATACTGTTGAATGCCTTCAGTTTCTTATCTAAGGTGATAAAACATTTTGCTCTCTTTACAAAATCTTTAAATGTGGAACTTGCAGTGAAGAAATGTTTATTCCTGCATTCCTTAATAATAAGGGAAGTTCAGATGTAAGCCTTTCAATTTTATAAAAGTTTTTGAAGAGAGTGACTTAAACAATGTCATTACTATAATATAGATAATTACTATAAAATATAATATTCCAATATTATGCTATACTATAATAGTCATAACATGACTTTAACAATTCGAACAAATGATGAAGAGACAAGAGAATTTCCTTATGTGTCAAAGAGTGAGAGAAATGTTTCAAACAGAGAAAGATGAGCTTTAAATTCTTCACAAGACCCATGTCAAGTTGATGCTGGGCTCATCAATGGTATTCAACAGTGAGTATCGGGCATTTCTGGCAGGTTTTGTCAGTCCACTGCACATTTGGCTGTGTGTTTTCATTATCTTTCTCCAGTAATGATGGCAGCAAATGCTGGAAATACTCCAACAACATCGAAGAAAGAAAATTATTGCATCAGGTCGATAAATCTTCACCTTGGAAAAACAGGTTTTTTTTAATCCATACAGTTTAGTAATCTTTCCCTAGTGAGCCTTGGGTGTGTGGTGATAAGATTACTTCTTTCATCTATGGGAATATGACAACTAAGGAGATAAATAGAAGTGGTTAGCCATCATCTCCTTGGATGACAAAATAGGCATGTGGGCAAATAGATAATTCCAGTTTTTTAAAAATATAACATCCCAGGTGTAAAAGATATTCCTACAGAGTCCACAAAAAAAAATATATATATATATATAGATAAATATACATATATAGATAAATACACATATATATATATATATATATATATATATTGAAGTTCCTCCTCATCTTCTTTTTAAAAGAGCGCCCTTTAATTCTGAGGCTATGACCTCTGGTCCTAGACTCTCCCACCAGTGGGAACATCCTTTCTACATCCACTCTAGCTTTGCCTTTCATATTCTGTAAGTCTCAATGAGGTCCCCTCTCAACCTTCTAAACTCCAGCGAGTAGAGGCCCAGTGCTGTCAAATGCTCTTCACATGCTAACCCACTCAGTCCTGGAATCATTCTTGTAAAGCTCCTCTGAACCCGTAGGATCCAGGGAAAATAGCTGCAGTGCAGCTTATAGTAGGTGCACATTTCAGCAATGGTATACTAGTGGTGGAAGGTAAAAGTCCAAAATAGTGGTTGAGGTAGTAATCTTGTAGGTTGATTCATGCTGAGATTATTGAGTTTGTTGAAAGTTGCTGGAGTTGCATAAATCCATCAGAATAGTGACTATTCTGCCATGCCCTAATCTACTGCCTGGCAAACAGTGGAGTGCCAATAACAACATTGAGTGTACATGAGGATTAAGGGTGAATAGTATAAATTATTACCAAAAACAGACATTTAGTTAGAAGAAACAACAGTGTTTATGATCTGAAATTGTTGAAGATATTATTGTCCAGAAGGCTGACAAACGACAAATCAATTGCTGTTCCTCTGCCTTATGTTCAGTTTAATTATAATAATATAGAAGGACAAGTTGTACTGCAATGACAGTTGGTTCGTGTCTTAAAATGGTAGACGATGGAAAGCTTTCAGTAGTCCCTCGAGAATACCGTTTGCATTCTCTGCAGCCTACTGATGTGTAGCACCGCCCTCTGGCGAGCTGGTATATAGTCATGTATGGTATGAACATTGAATTCTCCAATTTTACTAACAGGCCAACAAACACCCCCTAACCTTTTCCTCCACCTCATCCACTTTTACCCCCCTCTCTTCCCTGTGCCCACCTGGATTTGCACCCATTTCTCCCCATTCCCCACCCCCTGTTCCCTTCCACCTATATTCCTTCTTCTAGCTTCACAATTCACACCTCTTCTATCCTTATCTCAAGCTTTTTGTCTTTTCATTTCTGGACTTTGCCCCAACCATCTGCCATTCAAGGATAGGTAACGTTTCGGGTCAAGATCCTTCTTCAGACTCTCGGTCCAGAACTGGGCCTGGAATCCAGGTGTGTTGAAGATGTCTGAAGAATGGTCCCAACCTGAAATGTCACCTATCTTTATTCTCCAGAGATGCTGCCTGACCCACTGAGTTACTCCAATGCTCTGTGTCCATCTTTTACCCTAAGCAATGGTTCTTCCTCTAAGTGCCATCTTCACTTTCTCTGCTCGTTGGCTACTGCTCACTCTAATTGTGTATCATCTCCTCCAACAAGAGAGATGAATATACAGTATGCCTGTGTATTTGGGTGAAGGTGTTCTACTAGTAGAATAGTTTCTAGTGTGTGTATTATGCAAGATATTATGCAGTTGAATAGATCCTTACTGATTCAAATCAGGTAGAGTTTATTGCTATATGCACAAGTTTGGTAAGGTACAGGTACAATGAAAATCTTGCTTGCAGTCACATCACAGGCACACAAACTCAAACCAACATACCAGAACATCAATTATACATAAAGTATACATAAAATTCCAAATAATATTCTGCAACACAGTAAAAAGAAACAAAAAAGCAAAGAAACCAAGACAGCACTGTTGACATAAAGGTTGTTAGTCGGTAAATAATGGAGTGAGAGAGGGGCTTGTGTTGGCATGGGGAAGGTATTACATATTAACTTGTCTCTCTTGCAAGATCCTTCAACATTATGCTGCACTTTAACTAAGTTCTCAGAATCTTGGCCAATTCTTTTGGATCCGTCTTTAGGATGCCTCCAGCTCCTCCTAGCAAAGGGTTTAGAATATTTTTGTCAGTCTGAAGAAGGGTCCTGACCTGAAACATCACCTTTCCATTCCCTCCACAGATGTTGCCTAACCCGCAGAGTTACTCAGACACTTTGTATTTTGTTCATAATTCCAGTATCCAATATCCGCATTCCTCGGATTTCCGTAGAACATTTCACCATGTTTTCTTCGCTGACATCCCGTTCTCTCAAGAAGAATTCAAAAATGTTCTGCTCCTTGATTAGTATGGGTGGAAGGAATTATGGGGAGAAGACAGGAGAATGGGGTTAGGAGGGAGATATAAATCAGCTATGATTGAATGGCAGAGTAGACAGAGTAGACAGAATAGCATGGGGCATTAACGCTGCACAAGCTGGAAAGAAGACCTGCCTGCATTGAAGTCAACTGAAGCAGGTTAATCGCAAATCGTTATCACTGTGCCTAATTCCATGGGTTATCTAATTTTATGTCCTGAGATATTCAACACACCGACCAGCGCAGTACTGAAAGATTTTCTCACTTCTTGATGTGCCAGTATTTAAGTGATTTTTTATTAATGGAAGTCTCTACGTATCTTTCCATGAATGTCGCCAAATAAGAAAGTCAGTCAGTCGAATGTTTATGTTATTACCGTTAATGTGACCTTGCTGTGCACTCTTGTTTGCTGGTTCTTTGGTAACTACATTCCAGAACAAACGTCTTCAGTTGTTGATGATTTCGCAAAGTCCTGAGGTTGTGCAAGGCTCTGCATAAAGAGCGATTTGACGGCATGGAAGAAATGTGTGGATCACAACATATGGTTCCATGGAGTGGAGGAGTGTGGGTGTTCACCACATGACACCTCACAGGCTGAGCTCCTGATCAGCTGTGTTGTGAAGGATATCGCAGAATACTGATCTCATGTTTCATGTGGAAAGGCAAGTGGGAAGAGGGGACTGTGATAACCATTATTCACTTCATAGTCATCAACTACTAGTAGCAGGTACAGAGGCCATAAGCAAATCACCTCCATCCGCTTGGTTGAAGAACGGCATATTAAACTATTAATTGTTTCGTTTCACTTTTTAGTTTAGTTTAGAGATACCGCACAGAAACAGGCCCTTCAGTCCACTGAGACCACACCGACCAGCGATCCCCACACATCACACACTCCTACACACACTAGGGACACTTCACACTTATACCAAGCTAATTAACCAAAAAACATGTAGGTCTTTGGAGTGTGGTAGGGAACCAAAGATCTCGGAGAAAACCCATGCGGTCACGGGGAGAACGTACAAACTCCGTATAGACAGCACCGGTAGTCGAGATCGAAATCGGGTCTCTGGCGCTGCAAGTGCAGTAAGGCAGCAACTCTACCGCTGTGCCACCGTGCTGCCCATATTGGTTATCAAAAGTACAGACATGAAGAATCAATACAATACTAAAACTCTCATCATGTGTGTTTGTTTGTTTGATTCTGCGTACCTGAAATACAGCTAAAATGGTACACGATAGCGCAACAATTTTAGGCCCACCTTATACTCTCCATTGGCCTGCAGTTCAAATGGTTGTTATATTTTAAAGGTTATTCACTTTTGAAACTTTAAAAATCACTTTTTAAACTTTAATAAATCCCTTTTCCACTTTCCCTGCCCGTCAGCTGCGCCTGCACAATAATACCTCCATGTTCGACGCCACAATGGGAACCCAATGGGTCCACGCCTGCGCAGTTGGGGGCCGTTGATCTAATACCTATATAAGATGGCCGCCGGATCCGCGTGTCTGCTCAAAGCAGGCTGGTTGTCCGCCGGGGTTTCTTCTCGCTCAAAGCAATGGCCATTGCCGTCAAGCTGCCGCTGCATGAGAGGTTTACACCCAACGGGTCCACTGGTCTCTTTGGACGCCATGATGGCCGCCCGGGGTCAGGGTAAATGACTCCCTCTCCCCTTTCCTCTCCCCCCTCGCCCATGCCTGGCCCCAGGGGAGACTCCCTAGCCAGCAACGGGTCCATGGGTCGTCGGTTGGTAGAGGTTTGGACCCAACGGCGTTTGTCGGGCCCGCAGGAGAGGTTTGGACCCGACGGGTCCACTTCGAGTTCCTTTATAAAATTTGGGCATTTGAGCAAATGATGTCAGGTATGATTTATTATTTTTTTCTGTTTATATATCTTTTTTATATTGTAAAACAACATTCTGCATTAATCGCTTCTTCCCAGAGGTTGTTCTTTGAAAAAAAATTCCGGTGTGTGGGAATCTTGTAACAGTATGAGGTTAGTGATTTCCCTGTAGGAAGCTAATGGTGTAAAACATCAGAGTGGTACGCTTAATAAACGTTGCATTTACAAAAGGAATCAATGAAAAGACTATTTTTCACTGGACTTCTAAACTTCCGGCTCGGGAATCTATCACCATAAAACTGTCACAATTCTCGACAGGAGAAAGGAGGAAATAAATGGCACTAACTTTTGCCTGTAAAAAGCTCGATGGGGCTAAATCAGAGATCTAATGGAAAGGGTGCAGGGACAGCAATTCACAACCATTCACATGTTGAAATGAAGCCGACACAGCACTTCTTATTTTCTGGACATTTACAAAGTTTTCATGTGCAGCCAGATTTATCCACACTGTTCGGTGGCTGCACAGTCAGCAGAGGTCCTAGTATCATGAGAAACAACGGAGATACAAGGAACTGCAGATGATACAAGGAACTGCATAACTCAGCAAAGTAATGGAGTAACTCAGTGGGGCAGGAGGCATCACTGGAGGACAAGGAGAGGGGACGTTTTGGGTCAGGACCCTTCTTCAGACTGATGTGACAGTCTGGAAAAGGGTCCCAACCTGAAAATTACCTATCCTTGTCCTCCAGAGATGCTGCCTGATCCGTTGAGTTACTCCAATGTGTATGACACATGAGAACCAAGCTTGCTACTCACAGGTGCAGAACACTGTAGACAAAGCAAATGCTGCAGGCAATTAGCAACAGAAACTAGACACAAAGTGCTGGAGCAACTCAGCGGGTCATGCAGAAACTCTGGATAAAAGGAGCAGGTGATGTTTCGGTTCGGCACCCTTCTTCAGACTGAAAGTAGAGGTTGGGACAGGGGGTTGGAGGTAGGAAAAGGCCAGAACAAATTCGGGCACATGACTAAGGAAGGATGAAGCCTGGCTAGGATAACTGTGAAGAATGGGCTCCATAGTTTTTGTATGATGCACTGTTGGCCTTGGTTGAACTGGTACAAAGTAGAAGTAGCTGCTTACCTACAGTGGGCAAATGTCTCTCAAGGCACTCACCCCAATTACTCCAGCAGTGAAACGCCTTCTTCTGCTTAACCACCAAAGTGACTAATTGGCAGGTGCGATGCAAAGTTCATGAGTTGGCCTTGACAATATCCACAATTGTGCATGGACTATCTTTGGGCAGTAGGCAGATTCAAAGGTTTAGTTCAGTCTTCCTCTCAGCAGAGAGTTCAAGTGTGGTAGCATTGCTCCATGTCATCATGTGCATGGGCTCTTGACCAAACATTTTGGGTAATAAGGCAGATTAGAGGCTTCTACACAGCCCGTTTCTCCTTTGTCTCTTGGGAAGCTGCTCAATCAACCTCATAATATAGACACAATGTGCTGGAGCAACTCAGAGATGCTGCCTGATCCCTTAATTTGCTCCAGCACTTTGTGCATATCTTGGGAAGAAAACCAACATCTGCAGTTCCTCGTGACTGTATTGACCCCATTGTCAAGATCTGTCAATGGTACTTGCAACAACAATTCATGGTTCAGGTTTAGGCACAATATTGTCATGGTAGCAGTAGTTTTGGCCACTTTGTTGCTGAGAGGAAGCTCCTTTGTGACTCCAGTCTTTTTAATGTAGGAAGTGTGACAATGGAGAGAGGGATGACATCCTCTATTTGGTATAAAGTTCCTCCTTGGCAAGCCTCAGCCCTCTGGATAACTGGTGGTCTATTCCAGAGAGGAGCTACAAGCTACTAATGTCTGTTGTCCTACAGCAGCCAATGATTGAAAGTCAGAGCCCAAAGTCAATCTCCGAGGACTTTGATGTAGTGCTGCAAAAATGTTCAATAATGTTCAAAAATGTTTTTTGGGGGCGTGGCTGTGTTCTGCAGCTGCGGCTCACCGGCAGTCTCTCCGGTTTTTTTTGTTTTTTGTCATTGTCGTTGTTAAATGTACGTTTTGTTTTATTTTTAATTCTGTGTATGTAGGGGGGTGGTGGGGGGGTTGGGGGAAACCTTTTTTTCAAATCTCCTCCTCAACGGAGATTTACCGTGTCGTATCTCCGTTCGCGCTACGGCCTAACATCGTGGAGTCGGCGGCCTCCAGCTGGGATCGACCCCAAAGACTCCGGTCGCAGGGCCTGGACTTACCATCTCGGAGGCTTCGGCCGTGGGCCCTGCAGACCGCAACATCGGGAGCTCGCAGGTCCCTGGCTGGCGACCGGCTTTTGGCAGCTCCAGCCGTAGCAGCTTCGACCGCCCCGAAGCGCGAGGTTCGATCAACCCGCCCGCAGGCCCTTCATCGCCCTGCGTGGCTCGGCCGCAGCACTTTACATCGCCCGGTGGGGGCTCAGGACTTTCATCGGCCTGCTCGGCTCGGCCCTGGGACTTTCCATCGCCCAGTGGGGGCTCAGGACTTTCATCGCCCTGCGTGGCTCGGCCGCAGCACTTTCCATCGCCCGGTGGGGGCTCAGGACTTTCATCGGCCTGCTCGGCTCGGCTCGGCTCGGCCCTGGGACTTTCCATCGCCCGGTGGGGGCTTCAAAAAGTTGGGAGCCTCGATCACCTCGTGGCACCACGGGAGAAGAATGAGGAGGAGATAAGACTTTGCCTTCCATCACAGTGAGGGTGTGCCTAGAGCAATTACTGTGATGGCTGTTTTGTGTAAAAAATTATATCTGTGTGTCTTGTGCTTTTTAATGTCTACTGCCGGACCCTGACGTGAGAGGACGCTGGCGTTGAGTATTCGCCGCTTTTCCGTCAGGATAGTTTGTCTGTTTGTTTCTATGTTAATTGTTTTTGTAAAGCGCTTTGAGCATGTGATAAGGCGCTATATAAAATAAATGGATTATTATTATTATTATTAATAAAGTAACATATATATTCAATGCCAGTAAATATATCTTAAATGCCACATCGCACTACATGTGCCATTAGCCTGATACTTTTCTCAATACATTGCAGCTCCTCTCTCATCTATCAACTATCTCTATCACTCAAGACTTTTATATAACATCACGTTCTTCACTGCACATTCACAATCTGAGGATGGCACAGTGGCATAGTAGTGGAGCTGCTACCTTATAGCAGCAGAGATCTGGGTTTAATCGGGACAATGGATGCTATATGCATGGATTTCGTACGTTCTCCCTGTGACCACGTGGGCTTCCTCAGGGTGCTCCGATTTCCTCCCTCACTCCAAAGAGGTATCAGTTTGTAAGTTCATTGGCTTCAATAAAAATTGTAAATTGTCCATAGTATGTAGGATAGTGTTAGTGTAAGGGATGAATGCTGGTCAGCGCGGACTCGGTAGGCTGAAGGGCCTGTTTCTGCACTGTTCCTCTAAAGTAAAGTCTAAAGTACTCCTGCAAGCCTCACTCTTGCATTTCATAATTTGTGCACACTAGTTTATTCCACCTGTTGGAGTGCAACCTCAAACGCATTACAAAATACTCTTCAGCACACATCGCTTTCACCCAGTGCTTAGGCAAAGGCAGCAACACCTGACAGTGGATTCTACTTTCCACTCTCATGGAACAGCTCTGCAATACTCAACAGGTTCACCATCAGGATCTGTGATGGTCTCCAGCATGCTATACAACATTGCCATTACAATCACTTGGCATGCGCTAGTAACTTTCCAATGGGCAGGGTGAAGATGTGTGGAGGTACAAAGATGAGGTCAAGGAGTCTCCCTTCTCCCATTTCCCATTTAGTTCTTTGTCATCAGCAAACTTGGAAATATTTGGAAATAGTTAGCCCTATACACGGCAACTATTTGCATGCTTTCACTGTGACATGTCACATGTGATAATAAAGTATCATTCATTCATTCATATTTAATTTGCTCCTCTGAGCCAAATTATCATTCATTGTAAATCATTGGAATCAAAGCAGTGGTAACCATTTGTTCCAGCCTGCCAATTCAATGAGTACCAATTTATTCATACTTCTGTACTTCACCTGATATGAGGATGTTGCCAGGTTTTGAGGGCCTGAGCTAAACAACTCTTAACCAATACGAGTAAATTACTTCCAATTTAATGCACCCCAACCTTGTTCTGAAACCTCTTATCCCTTCCAAAAAATTAAATTCACTACATCCATGTGTTTCCTCTTATCTGTTCTGCTAAATAACTCCTCAAAGATCTCCAATGGATAGGTCAAAGTGACATCACTTACTTAATTTCATATTGACCCATATTATTATTTTCAAACTACTTCAATGTCATATCCTTTTTATTTGTAGATTTCAGTATTTTTCTTTCTACTAATGTCAGATCAATTGTAAATTTTTTTAAAATTTAAAACTGCAAATGCTGGATATCTTGAATAAAAACATTCATTTAAAAGACATTTGGACAAGTATATGGATAGGAAAGGTTTAGAGGGATATGGGCCAGAGGCAGGCAAGTGCGACTGGTGTGGATGGGGCACCTTGGCCGGCCTGGGAAAGTTGGCCAAAGGGCTTGCTTCAGTATTGCATGACTCTATGACTGTAAATGCTAAAACTATGCAAATCTATTGAAATCTATCAGACAAATCTATTGAAAAAATAACTCTCAGTGATTCAGGTCTAGAACCCTTCATTAGAACTGGGAAAAAGTGAAACAAGTTTGTGTAGGTAGCAGAGAAAATGAGGTGGGGGTTAGGCACAACAAAAAGCATATCTCTGATAAAGTGAGATTGAAAGACCTGACAAAACAGTAAAGGGAATTAAAATCAGATTAAGCTTATTTGTCAATGCAATGTATAGTACAATATATGGTAAGACTATGTGACATACTCAACAAGCAAGATCATGCAAACAAATAAAAGCAAACACAGGAAAGCTGATACAAAAGAATGATAGACAGATGTTCTGATGCAGGTATTGTTCTTTAAGTTTGCATTGGGCTTTGTTGTAATAGTGAAGAAGGGTACAGGTAGAACTGTTAGGCTGGGAGTGAGATGGTGAAGTAACTTTTCCAATGGGATTCCACTACTGGCCACATCTTCCCATTTGCACCCCTTTCTGTGTGAAAAAGTTGTTCCTTATCTCAGTTCTAAATGGCCTACCCCTTATTCTTAAACCGTGGCCCCTGGTTCTAGACTCCCCCAACATCGGGAACATGTTTCCTGCATCTAGCGTGTCCAATCCCATAATAATTTTATATGTTTCTATAAGATCCCCTCTCATCCTTCTACATTCCTGTGAATACAAGCCAAGTCGATCCATTCTTTCATCATATGACAGTGTAACCATCCCGGGAATTAACTTGGTGAACCTATGCAGCACTCCCTCAATAGCAAGAATGTCCTTCCTCAAATTAGGAGACCAAAACTGCACACAATACTCCAGGTGTGGTTTACTTGGTGCTATTTAGAAGACGGAGAGATGACCATATAGAATCATTAAAGATTTTGAGGGCATTGGTGGGACGGAAGCTGAGAGGGTGTTTCCACTGGTGGAAATATCTAGTTGAAGGAGGCATGGTTTCACAATAAAGGTTTGCCCATTAAAAATTGTGATGAAGAGGAATTATATGCTCATCGTGCTCATAATAAACAGATGGTTTAATTACTGCCCCATCTGTCTACCATAAATTACCAATGAATATAAGGTTCTGATGCCAAGGCTATGAAATGGCACTTACTGACTAATAACCTGCTCATTGATGCTCATTTTGGACTTTATTAGGGCTATCCGCTCATAAAGATCATTGTAGCTTTTATCCAAGAATGGATAATAAGCTGAGATTGATTGGTTTTGATACTGTGGCAACATTTAATAAATTGCAGTGTCAAGGACCTCTGATAAAACTAAAGTCAATGGAAATCAAGAGGAAAACTTACTCCTACAACCAATTATATTGTACTCAAAGGAAGATGGCTTATAGTTGTTGTAAGTTAATCATCTCAGTCCCAGCAGATAACAACAGGATATACCCTGTATAAGAAACTGCAGATGCTGTTTTTACAAAAGAAAACATAAAGTTCTGGAGTAAGTCATTGGGTCAGACAGCATCTCTGAAGGACACGATAGGTAGAGATAGATAGATTTTGGCAGAGATAGATAGATTTTTGATTAGTACAGGTGTCAGAGGTTATGGGGAGAAGGCAGGAGAATGGGGCTAGGAGGGAGAGAATAATCAGCCATGATTGATTGGCAGAGTAGACTTGAAGTGCCGAATGACCTAATTCTACTCCTATCACATGACATTATGATTGGTGATGTTTCGGGTCGAGACCCTTCCTCAGACTATAGGAACTCCACAGAAGTGCTCAATCATCTCGAGCGCTTCATTCTTACTCCAACCATATGATTTGATGGGGAATTGAACAGCTTTTAATTCCATTTCCATTCACAGAAAATGAAGACATATATAACATCATATAGCAAGATCTGGAAAACATTTGGGTGGCATTTAACCTTCTCAAGACACAAGTGGCAAGCTGTGAGCTGTGACCATCCTCTGCAACAGCACAAGGGTGCGGCAGTTAGGATTGCTACTGTGCAATCTGCAGCTTTGATTCTGACTCTAATTCGGTCTTGTGGATTTGTAGATTCTCCCTGTGATTTTATGTGCTTCCTTTGGGTGCTCCAATTCCCATCCCCATTCAATGATGTACCAACTGATTTGGTTAATTGACTCCTAGACAGCAGGATAATCAGGGAGCAGTTAATGGGCATGTGATAGAAAAGAAATTACAGGGAAATAATCCCTGACTCAGTCTGATGAAGGGTCTCGACCCGAAATGTCACCAATTCCTTTTCTCCAGAGAGGCTGCCTGACCCATTGAATTACTCCAGCATTTTGTGTCTATCTTCAGTGTAAACCAGCATCTGCAGTTCCTTCTTACACAAGGAAATAAGTTGGGAGTGGGACTGGGGGAAATGCTCAAAGCAAGCATGGAATCAGTGAGCTAAATTACCCCCTTCTCCGGATTATGAAAAAGCAAAATGAAATATGAACTATGAGAAAGTCTAACCTTAATAAAATAATTCACTTGCAACCTCAAGCGATGCTTCCACTCTCCTGATAGATCTGGAGGTGTCCCATTTTTAGTAAGATCAATGCTGGTAGGCTTTATTTCAAAGGAGTTAGAATTCAAAAGTTAGAAAGTGATGGTTGTTTTTTTAACATTTGGGGATTACACTTAGCTTTGAACTTCTGGAAGGATATTTTGAACCTTGGAAAGGAAACATCACAGTTTCAGCAGAATTATTCCAGATCTGAAAGAGTTAAGTTATGCAGACAGGTTGTCTAAACATTAACATTGTGCATCATACTCTTGAAGTTTCAGTATTGATCCGTTTTCTAATTAACGTATTTCAAAGAAAATAGGAATTTAATTGGGTACTTACAGAATAACTGTTTCTCGTGGATGATCACAGAACATTGTTGCAAAACATTGTGTTCGAATTCTATAGACTTCAGCTAATTTTTGTTTAGGTTATTATGTAATGAATTACTAATGTTATTTGAAATTTGAAAAATAAATATGTTATACATTAATTTCAGCAGTAAGCCAGTACTAAAGCACGAACAAATTATTTTTTTGTTACAAAAGGGAAAATCAGTTTTCGGAAAGAAAAGCAAACAAGGCATTATTGTTAAATACATTAATTAGCAAATGGACTATGCCCTCAGTCAATCCTCCTCTCTCTGGGGTTTTTATGCAATTAGGCTATTTGCTTTGAATTGGTGAATAATAGACAAAGAAGTATCATACAAAAGAAAAGGAGGAGAAGCTTGACTTTGGTCACCAACTGTGGGATTGGGGAAATCTTGCACTGTTGGAGGTGTCATATTTGTCATATTTTGGACAAGACATTAAAAGCCAACTCTTTGTCTGCTCTCTCAACTGGACAAAATAGCGCCCATGGCACCATTTCAAAGCAAAACTTGAGAGTCCCTCTCGGGTTCTGTTCAAAATCTATCCGGCAATATCGTGAAATCAAATTATCTGCTCATTGTCACATTGTTTGTCTGTGGAGATCAGTTGTAGCATTGCCTACATGACAGCAATGACTAAACTTCAAGAGATTTTTAATGGTTGTCAAACATTTTAGGCCATTACAAACAGGAAAATTAAATATATGATATAAACATTGATGTAAATCTTTATTTTAGCACCAAACACATACAAGAATATTGGCTGCCAATTGTACTTGCCTTTGCATGTTTGGTTACATTTAAGTCATTGCAGCTGGTGGCTGGTGTCCATTCATGGATTTAGATTTAGTGACAAATGCATTGAGGATTAGTGACTAAAGCTTCCCCTTTTAGAATGTTTATTGGCTAAGGTCACCAACTGTAATTTCTATATTATAATTGCTAAGCAGGGAAGGTCCTTCTTGGAAATAAACCAATAGTATTTATTTTAATTTAGGCTGGTCTTTGTTCATCCATAACATTTCAGATGCCCACAAGCTATGAGAAGCTTAAAACGATTTATCTTATGACTGGGGAGAGGCATTACATTTCTTCTGCACTGGCTGAGTAATGAACAGGCAGATCAGATCATCCACTCTCTATAGAACTCAGCTGAAGTCTTTCCTAGGGGCATTTTTAGACAAATCCTGGTACAGTACCACACTTCAAGGAGAAGTCCCAGTGCAATGAAATGGGGGGCAGTAAACTCTCAAAATGGTCTTTTATTTCGCACGACCAAACCATCTGAAAATTAAGATTGGAAGGCATCCACAGTTGACAGAAATCTTTCAAGAGGATTGCTGGAAGTTATATTTAAATTTATGTTAAATAAATTGGTATAAGTTTGCATTCAGCGTGAAATATAAAATGGGTCAACTTTAGAAAAAGAAGTTTCTGCAAGACCATGATAAATCTCCTGCAAATTGTGTTGACTTTAAAAAGTACATTGAAATAAAATTTGAAAATACACCATTGCCACTCATTTTAAATCAGCAGTCAAGACACACAGCTGTTATTAAGTGAGAGTGTGACTTGTTTTTTAACTAAATCATGTGCGCTATTTGTTGGCAATGGCATTTCAGCTAATTAGTTTTTAAATTAGAATTTTATCGGAAATACACACCAGTTTCTATCACGTCCATCATATCGGGTGCCATGTCCACATTACACAAAACACTAACAGCTTTGTTGATCTTCCTTGAAGAGCGAATTTATCTCAACCATGGAATTTGTTCTTTTTTACATGTTTGCCCAGGAATCTGACATCTTCCTCTTTGTGGAAATGTGGCTCGACATTAACATTGCTTTAGGTAAAATAGATGAGAACCTCCATATCTGGCTCTTCTCAGAATAATACAATAACAATTTGTCTACATTTTGCCGAAAATATACACCAGTCTCCAATTTTTATTGTTAGATTTTAAGAATCTAATTTATTAGTGGAAATAGAATATATTGACTATCTAGCTACATTTAGAACTCCATTGATCTACATAGAGTCTATGTCTCAATATAATAAGGTTGCAGAGAAGAGACATCTAGGTCAAAGATGATTTTAATTTAGTTTAGCTTAGAGATACAGCACGGAAACAGGCCCCACTGAGTCCGTGCCGACGTGCGATCACTGCACATTAACACTATCCTATACACACTAGGGACAATGTTTTACACATACACCGATTAACCTACATACCTGTACGTCTTTAGAGTTTGGGAGGAAACTAAAGATCTCGGAGAAAACCCACGCGGTTATGGGGAGAATGTACAAACTCCGTACAGACAGCACCAATAGTCAGGATCGAACCCGGATCTCCGGCGCTGCAAGGCGGCAACTCTAACGCTGCGCCACCGTGCTGCACTGATAAAGTAACCTAGAAATGATGTTATATTTTATAAATTACCATGTAGTTCTAATAGGATTATTCCATGGTCTCAAAACAGGTGTACATGAATCATCACAATATGCCCAGTAACGTGCTTCTTATTCACAGGAGACAGTGGCAGTCTATCAGAACACAATGTTTGAATCTTAAGCACCCTATTACTTATTAACATATGAGGAACAATTACTGGTAATTAAAAAGCAAGATGATCCAAAATAGTGAACATTTCGTTTCATGAAATGTTTATTAGAAAATAAATGATACCTTTTTTGTAAAATGTCTCGCAAGAGACACGATTAGAATTTTTATTCTGTTAATATTTTGACATTGAAGTAGAAATGTGCATTAGAAATATATCGATTATCCCAGAGATGTCACCCAGGCTATTTTGACTAATGACTATATGAGATGCTGCTAGCTGGTTTGCCAGGCAGAAGGGAGACAAATCGCCCAGCATCCATTCCTCCCATCACAGTAGAATTAGTTGTAGAAACAAGGAACTGTAGATGCAGGTTGACCAAGGAAAGACACAAAATGCTGAAGCAACTCAGCGGGACAGGCAGCATCCCTGGAGAACACGGATAGGTGATGTATCAGAAAATAACTGCAGATGCTGGTACAAATCGATTTATTCACAAAATGCTGGAGTATCTCAGCAGGTCAGGCAGCATCTCGGGCGAGAAGGAATGTGTGCCGTTTTGGGTCGAGACCCTTCTTCAGACTGATGTCAGGGGGGTGGGACAAAGGAAGGATATAGGTGGAGACAGGAAGATAGAGGGAGATCTGGGAAGGAGGAGGGGAAGGGAGGGACACTTTAGATAGTTCCTCTGTCCCTCCCTTCCCCTCCTCCTTCCCAGATCTCCCAGATCTCCCTCTATCTTCCTGTCT
This sequence comes from Rhinoraja longicauda, assembly GCF_053455715.1. Taxonomy (NCBI): domain Eukaryota; kingdom Metazoa; phylum Chordata; class Chondrichthyes; order Rajiformes; family Arhynchobatidae; genus Rhinoraja; species Rhinoraja longicauda. The sequence continues at coordinate 67,290,946 of NC_135955.1, read as the reverse complement.
CCACCTATATCCTCCCTTTGTCCCGCCCCCCTGACATCAGTCTGAAGAAGGGTCTCGACCCGAAACATCACCCATTCCTTCTCTCCCGAGATGCTGCCTGACCTGCTGAGTTACTCCAGCATTTTGTGAATAAACGGATAGGTGATGTTTCGGGTCAGGGCCCTAAATTCTGAAGAAGGGTCCCAATCCATGTTTTCCAGGAATCCTGCCTTACCCACTGAGTTACTCGAGCATTTTGTGTCCTACAACAGGGTCAGTTGCCAGGTTTTCCTCCAACTGCTCCAGAGATTTACTCCACTTAACTTATGAGACCCAGAGGAGTACTTCAATCTCTTCCAGCTGTATAAATACATTTTAAATCATGCATCTTTGGACTGCTTTCAATGCAGACTTCTTAGCTGCAACCTTGATCCAGCAAGAAACTTGAACTTACCTTCTCAGATCACTGAGTAATACCTGCATTTGGTTCCTGATGACATTTAATTTTTTTTAAAAAGCAGAACATGCTGGGAATACTCAGGTCAGGCCATATGTGTTACCAACATTTTCTACATTGATTTTAAATTTCCAGTATCTGCAGACTTTTAATTGATTGTACAGATGATGTATGTGAGATCCGAAGTGAGTGGGACCCTTCTGAATTTGGTCTTTTGCTATCAGTCAATTGGAGCCTGTTAACTTCAGGTGGATCCTGGATAAGTAGGCATTTTGGCAACTTTCACTGCTCACTAGAAACCTTCCCAATGTTCTAAAATTTGCACTGGTGTGTTCGATTCGCTGATCAGGAATATCAGATCACATCGGTTTCTCCCTGCAATATGAGATTTTAGCAAACAAAACCATCTTCATAAGTCACAGGAGCCCACCAAATCTACACCGCCATTCAATCATGGCTGATCTATCTTTCCCTCTCAACCCCATTTTCCTGCCTTCTCCCCATAACCTTTGACACCTTTACTAATCAAGAATCTGTCAATCTCCACTTTAAAAATACCCAATGATTTGGCCCCCACAGCTGTCTGTGGCAAAGAAATCCACAGATTCACCACCCTCTGACTAAATAAATTCCTCCCCATCTCCTTTCTAAAGGTATGTCCCTTTATTCTGAGGTAGTGCCCTCTGGTCCTGGACATTCCCACTGTGGGAAATATGCTCTCCTCATCCACTCTATCCAGGCCTTTCACTATTCATTTCAATGAGGTCCCCCATCAAGCTTCTAAACTCTAGCGAGTACAGGCTCAGTGACTTCAAACGCTCATCACACGATATGCCAATCATCCTGGGATCATTCTCATAAACCCCTGGAACCCTCTCCAATGCCAACACATCCCACCTCAGATATGGAGCCCAAAACTGCTCACAATACATGGTCAGCCAATTTCCAGTGATACAACAGTGGTGTAAAATTAAGTATTAAGTTTTTACAAGGACCAGATAGATTGGCCAACATCCTTTTGTGCAGATTGTACACAACAAAACTGAAGCAGGAGTGGACCACTCAGCCCTTCAACGATGTCCTGCTATTCAGATTGATTATGTCTGATCTGCCCCAGGTATCATCTCAACTTTAGTGCTAATTCCCCATAGTCATCAATTCTAGGGGTCCAGAAAAGATTTCACCACCAGAGGACTCCCAGAGCGGAGGTGAACAATACTCTTTCCATCCCCCAGAGGTTCTTTGCTGGGACATTATTTCTTTAATCTCTTCCCTTGCCCTTTTGCCTCCCTAATAATTTGTTATAATTGTCCGTGTACTTTTTCAGCAAATCCAGATTCCTTTGTATCACAAAGTTTTAACAGCAAAGTGAAGCGGAGGGGTGGAGAGATTAATAGAGGGAATGCAGAATGCTAGGCCGAGGCAGTTGAACATACAGCCCTAAATGGTGGAACCGTTTAAACTGGGGATGCACAGGAGGCCAGTATTGGAGTGCAGATGGATCTCATAGATTTGAAGGTCTGAAAATATAATTATACCCTGATGCCTTTGGATTCATCTGGTTAATGGCTTGTGACGGCATTCTTCCAAAACTAAAGTCTAAACTGCAGATGTAATGTTCTTGGCCTGTACAGGTTAATGTGTTAAGCTTTCCTTTGATCATCCATCCTCTACCTCTCTGCAGATTCTCCTCTTCCAAGTACAGCCAAGAAATCATAAACCCAAAATATAAATTCTAGGAGGCTAAATTTACGATTCCACTTTAAACTCACACTACTTTTGAAAAGTTTAATACCAGCTATATCAGTCAACGTATCATAATAGAAAAACCAGTCCACCAGCTATGTAACCAACTATCAAAATCAGCACATTGTCCACTCCAGAACTTCTCCATCCATTTAAAACTGTTAAACAGCTTATTTACATTATTGCAAATGGCATGTTGATCACTTATTTGGAAGCAATAACCTCCTGGCATATCTGAAGTATTCATTTGACATCTTACCATTATGAAGGTGATGGAGTTAGAAGGTGTGGTGTAGTGGTGAACGCAAGAATGCCTGAGTGATCAATTGTGGCCAATCAATAATTGGTTAACATGTTGGATGATTTGTTTTAATAGAGAATACGGATGCAATTGTGTGGTTAACAAAAAAAAATCTTTAGACAATAGACAATAGACAATAGGTGCAGGAGTAGGCCATTCGGCCCTTCGAGCCAACACCGCCATTCAATGTGATCATGGCTGATCATTCACAATCAGTACCCCGTTCCTGCCTTCTACCCATACCCCCTGACTCCGCTATCTTTAAGAGCTCTATCTAGCTCTCTCTTGAAAGCATCCAGAGAATTGGCCTCCACTGCCTTCTGAGGCAGAGAATTCCACAGATTTACAACTCTCTGACTGAAAAAGATTTTCCTCATATAACCATATAACCATATAACAATTACAGCACGGAAACAGGCCCGTTCGGCCCTACCAGTCCACGCCGGCCACTTTCTCTGACCTAGTCTCATCTACCTGCTCTCAGACCATAACCCTCCAATCCCCTCCTATCCATATACCTATCCAATTTACTCTTAAATAATAAAATCGAGCCTGCCTCCACCACTTCCACAGGAAGCTCATTCCACACAGCCACCACCCTCATCTCCGTTCCAAATGCCCCACCCCTTATTCTTAAACTGTGGCCCCTGGTTCTAGACTCCCCCAACATTGGGAACATGTTTCCTGCCTGTAACGTGTTCAATCCCTTAATAATCTTATATGTTTCAATAAGATCCCCTCTCAACCTTCTAAATTCCAGCGTATACAAGCCTAGTCGCTCCAGTCTTTCACAATACGACAGTCCAGCCATTCCGGGAATTAACCTAGTGAACCTACGCTGCACGCCCTCAATAGCAAAAATATCCTTCCTCAAGTTTGGAGACCAAAACTGCACACAGTACTCCAGGTGCGGTCTCACTAGGGCCTTGTACAACTGCAGAAGGACCTCTTTGCTCCTATACTCAACTCCTCTTGTTATGAAGTCCAACATTCCATTGGCTTTCTCCACTGCCTGCCATACCTGCATGCTTCCTTTCAGTGACTGATGCACTAGGACACCCAGATCTTGTTGTACGTCCCCTTTTCCTAACTTGACACCATTCAGATAATAATCAGCCTTCCTATTCTTACCACCAAAGTGGATAACCTCACACCTATCCACATTAAACTGCATCTGCCATGCATCCGTCCACTCACACAACCTGTCCAAGTCACCCTGCAACCTCATAGCATCTTCCTCACAGTTCACACTGCCACCCAGCTTTGTATAATCTACAAATTTGCTAATGGTACTTTTAATTCCTTCATCCAAGTCATTAATGTATATTGTAAATAACTGCGGTCCCAGCACCGAGCCACAGGGAGAACGTACAAACTCCTTACAGACGGGACCCGTATTTGGATCAAACCTGGGTCTCTGGTGCTGCAAAGCAGCAACTATTCTGCTTTTTACTGCTAAACTTTGAGAAGATCCTGCAGTGGAGGTTGCCAGATTTGAGGACAAACACCATGTTGAAGTGCTTACTAAGTCATAGACGACACAGCCAGATGAGGCTCACTTGCTTGTTTTAGCAGAGTCGCCAGCCATCTATCTGTTTGCTCTGCTCAAAAGCAGCAAGGGGGTCTTCGCCAGGAATGTAGCTGTGTTCAGCTGTGATTTTGTCCATCAGCAGTCTCTACTCTCTGTCTGTAAACAGGCAGTGGAGAGAACATAATGTGGCAGCAATTTCAATCTATAGATAAGAGGATAGAACATTTTGAAAGCAGCTAAAACTTCTATATTGCCCAAGGTGCAGAATTATTAATGATTTTTATTTTCTATGTATGTTTACAAATCTTTAAACTGCCTGAAATTGTTATTTATCTCTTCCACAACAGTTAATACGTGCAAGTGGGCATTATTTGGGCATGTGTCACATTTTGAACAAATGCAATGAATTATCAGTCAACCACCCCATTCCATCAGCACAAGAACTACGGGAATCAATGTCAGAATCATTACAATTGGCATCAAGGCTGTACTCAGATCTCCCATTCATGCGGATCACTTGAGAGCTTTCTCGCTTCAGTAAGCATCTTGGTCTGTATTATTATGTTTGTGCTGACAAAGTTATTTTGTTAAGTTCTGCATTCTCACTTACCAGTAGGAGATTTCAGAATCTCTTCCATCAATATTATTTCCCCCTTCAAACCAAGCTGTTTATTGTTCCATCAGGTACATATAACCTCCGAGCCTCCCCCATATATCAATCCTCAGTGTAATACTCCTGTCTATTTAGCTTCTGTGCATTTACTGCTGCTGCTTGCTTGTCAGCTATTACAGTAAATGAAAGATAATTATTTTATCTACATCCAAGATGTGTCCAATCTGCTTATGTAAATAAAATATTGAGGCTCATCTCAAATAACAGTCAAAAGTAAACTGAAATTGTTGAAGCATTATTATTTATTTTTGCCTCAATAATGGAAATTGCAGTATAATATTAAAGTTACTCCTTCACTGCTTCCTCTATATCTGTTTAGAAATAATAAGCTTAAAATCCCATCGTATTCGATATAAGGTCTACATAGTTTCAAAACAAGCTAAACATTTTCACTGTTTTACAGTTCCATCCTTTTAGTTATTCACTTTTCATGGGTTGTTTTAACCTGTATCACTACAGTCAGTTATGTACCTGTTTTTGTCAATAGCCATATTCCACTTCCCCAAAGATACTTTCTTTGCAAGGAGAAAATGGTTCCACATTCTTTGCATGAAAGTGAGGTATATCAGATCCTGGTGTCACCTACAATGTTTAAAATGGAACATTTAAACCAGAAATCCTATCATTTGTGCAAATGGTGAACAAAAAGATCCAAGTATCAACAACGTGGAACATTGCTTCATCCGAATTGCTCAGATGGGTAACTACACCTAACTCTAATCTATTGAGATATGAAGGGATATGAAGGCTTGTGGCATCAACACTGACAACTGGGAGGCTGTGGCAGAGGATCGCTCCACATGGCGTGAGTTTGTCCAGGAAGGCATTACAAGGGGGGATTGTGGGCAGGAACTTGCTGCAGAGAGGAGGGTCGGTGGCAAGAAACAAGCTTCTACAACCCCAATGGCCTCCTTTATCTGTTCCCATTGTGGCAAAGACCATCACTCGAGAATTGGGCTGGTCAGCAACAGCAGACGTTGCCAACGCATGCAAAGACCCTGGAGACCTCATCGTGGCACAGAAGCATGGTCTTTCCAGACTGAGAGCTGCCCAATGAATGTTTTGTTGCCTATTGTTATCCCTTCTGCTAACTATTCCCTGACATCAACACTGACAACTGGGAGGCTGCTGCTGCTCTGACCTTTACCACAAATCTGTTTGACTGTACTGTATAGTAAACCTCTTTCCTACTTGAAAATCACAATGTAATTTTTGAATGTGCGATCACACAAAATATGTGATGAAGTAATCTGCTTGGATTTTAGTGAGGAGTTTGACAAGATTCCACAATCTTGGGGCAATGGTGCAAATGTTTAGAGCCCACGGGATCCAAAGCAGGATGGTAAATTGGATCTAAACTTGGCTTCATCAAAATTGGTGGTATACACAGGGACTAGTGCGGGGACCCTTACTGTTTGTTATATACATTGATGATATAGATGTAAATGGAAATGGAGGACATAGATGATTCAAGATGATATGGGGAAAAAACACGAAATCAGCAGTGTAGTTGGCTTTCTTCACTGCCTGCTGTACCTGCATGCTTCCTTTCAGTGACTGATGCACTAGGACACCCAGATCTCGTTGAACATCCCCTCTTCCTAACTTGACACCATTCAGATAATAATCTGCCTTTCTATTCTTACTTCCAAAGTGAATAACCTCACACTTATCTACATTAAACTGCATCTGCCATGTATCCACCCACTCACACAACCTGTCCAAGTCACCCTGCAGCCTTATTGCATCTTCCACACAATTCACACTACCCCCCAGCTTAGTATCATCTGCAAATTTGCTAACGGTATTTTTAATCCCTTCATCTAAGTCATTAATGTATATCGTAAATAGCTGGGGTCCCAGCACCGAACCTTGCGGTACCCCACTGGTCACTGCCTGCCATTCCGAAAGGGACCCATTTATCCCCACTCTTTGCTTTCTGTCTGTCAACCAATTTTCTATCCATGTCAGTACCCTACCCCCAATACCATGTGCTCTAATTTTGCCCACTAATCTCCTATGTGGGACCTTGTCGAAGGCTTTCTGAAAGTCGAGGTACACCACATCCACTGACTCTCCCCTGTCAATTTTCCTAGTTACATCCTCAAAAAATTCCAGTAGATTTGTCAAGCATGATTTCCCCTTCGTAAATCCATGCTGACTCGGAATGATCCTGTTACTGCTATCCAAATGCTCAGCAATTTTGTCTTTTATAATTGACTCCAGCAGCTTCCCCACCACTGATGTCAGACTAACTGGTCTATAATTACCCGTTTTCTCTCTCCCTCCTTTCTTAAAAAGTGGGATAACGTTTGCTATCCTCCAAGCCACAGGAACTGATCCTGAATCTATAGAACATTGAAAAATGATCTCCAATGCTTCCACTATTTCTAGAGCCACCTCCTTAAGTACCCTGGGATGCAGACCATCAGGCCCTGGGGATTTATCAGCCTTCAGTCCCATCAGTCTACCCAAAACCATTTCCTACCTAATGTGGATTTCCTTCAGTTCCTCCATCACCCTAGGTTCTCCAGCCCCTAGAACATTTGGGAGATTGTGTGTATCTTCCTCAGTAAAGACAGATCCAAAGTAACGGTTTAACTCGTCTGCCATTTCTTTGTTCCCCATAATAAATTCCCCTGCTTCTGTCTTCAAGGGACCCACATTTGCCTTGACTATTTTTTTCCTCTTGGGGAGATATTGATCAGTTGGTAAAATCGGCAGAATAATTACAGATGGAATTTATTCCTGTTAAACAATGTACTTTAGGGGGACGAAAAAGGGGAAGGACCGTGATTAGAAAACATCATTTGAAAGTTGACAGGACAAAAGCCGAGTGAGTGTGGAGAAGGTTGGGGGAGGGTAGAGTGCATTAGTTGGAGTATATGGATGGTGGAGGAGATGGTGTGTATATTATATGCAAAGACATTACAGAGATTTGATTTGGAAACTTAAAAAATGTTAGATTAATGATGAAATGCTAAACATGATCTCAAGCAAATGATGGTGTCAAACACATAAAACCACAAGTCATTCATCCATATACTTTGAGTAATGAAACTGTCATTGACTTGTTGTTCTTTAGTAGCGTGCTGAATAGAAATTAAGTTGATATAACCATTTATACTCTGATACATGAAGAAAATCAGATATTTAAAGTAAAAGCATTATGCTGCGCCTTTACGGATTTTGATCTGAGGCAAGGGAAGGGCGACAAGCTGTCCTATATCTGATTGTCTTTGATATTCATATATGGAAATCTATTAAGGATGTGCAGGTTTATGGCTTTCCATGGTCAAATATCTGGCCAGGTTCTGTTTTAGAGAAGGTCAATATGGCAGACATACCCAAAAATAAAACATTCTTTACTTCTTTCATAAATGGAATAATATAGTGAAACATTTTGGCTCTTCTCAGTTCCCGTTCCCACTTTATCTCATACCACTGTCCATAACTCCTACCCTACCTGCTTAATACTTTGGATTATCTTTATTTGTGTGCGAAGTGCAATAGAAAAGCATTTGTTTTAGATTGCATTATACAATTAGCACTGATGAAGAATGAATAATTAACAATAAGACAATGGTGATTGTAAGAAAATTGGAATGTAAGAATGGTGTGATGATTAGCCTTCATTTGATATTAATATTGCAACATGCATAAAATATTAATTCACATCGCTTTTCATGGGGCAAAGTTTCTCAAGAAATGCCAGCAGATGTATATGGAATTGCTAGCATTTCCCCACGTCACCGCCATGAGACTGCTAAAGTAAACCTGGGTGAATCTGTAGGTGTGGAACCTCCACTGTCACTCCATGTACAGTCCTAGGAAGAAATGCAGCAGTGGTGTTTCAGTTTCCTGCTGATACACCATCAGTTATGCACTTACCAAATCTGGAATACACTGCATGTGTGGGTTGTGCAAGAAGGTACACGTACAACATTTAATAAATTATGGATGGACACTTGAAACATCATGGCTGATGATGGCAACATTATAGCATTTTAGGATTAGGTGACGTTTCGGATTGACCAGACCCGCTGAGTTACTCTAGAATTTTGTGTCTATCTTTGGTGTAAACCAGCATCTGTACTTCCTTTCTAAGCATTATGGTATATAGTCCTTGTACAGCTGCATTTTAGCTTTATCCTAGTTTGAATTGAGATTCCTTTGGAATAGCTTACCAGTAATTCATGCTTCTGTTAATTCCCCTTTGCAAAGTTCTTGCTTCTCGTTGTTTATAATGTTTCAATGGGAAATAGGCGGGATGTGATCTCTGAGGATGCATTTGCAATGTGATCAATGTACTAAGTTCTAATAAAGTTCTATCATATCGTATCATATCATATCGTATCATATCATATTGTATCGTCCTACAGGCAAGGCTTCACAATACTATTTCTGCGAAATGAATTAAGGTGATTGAGTTTTTAAGAAAAGCCGAGATTCTATACAGGCATTCGAGTTAATGTTATCACATAAATAACAATAATTTGAAAAAAAAACATGCAGAGGGTAACTTGTATTTGAAATAGGACAACGTGCTGAAGAAAGAGATAGAGAGGAGAAAATTTTCAAGAGGAAAATTACTCTGACAGATTCTTCTGTAATCGAAATGAGGAAAGCTGAAAAGTTGTTCCACCAGATACTTGGCAATCCGTATCTTCTACAGTAGGAACACTGGTAGATACTCATTTCAACCCAAAGACAGTGAACTTTCCCCGAGTTTCACACTTTGCAAATTATTACAGAGAAAACTAACCTGAAATTCATTCCAAAAACCTCTGCCTCTCATTTCCCTCTCATCCAATTTGCTGCACAAAGCATGTGTACACATTTGTCTGCACGTACACAGGTCTGAAGAAAGGCCTTGACCTGAAATGTCACCCATTCCTTTTCTGCAGAAATGCTGCCTGTCCCGCTGGGTTGCTCCAGCTTTTTGTGTCTATCTTCGGTGTAAACCAGCATATGCAGTTGCTTACTGTACACGTTTGTAATGCAACTCATACACTATCTGCTTTAGCGGGAGGGGTGGTTGTGCATGTAATGCTCATGTAAGCTAGAAGTACACTGAATGCACACACAATATCAAGGTTCCAAATCATACATCCGATTAAGACAAGAACATACAACTATCAGTTAATGATCATTTTGCATTCTACTAATACCCTTTTTCTGCATGCATTGAGAAATATGCCCTTGAGCAAATGTGAATGTGACATCACGTTCCAGTCACTCACTGCCTTTAATGCAAATAAACCATTGCCCCTCATATCTCCTTTAAACTTTCCCCCTCTCACAGGTACAAGTACTCTGAAATACATTTCAGAAAATTATTTCCCCCTCTTTTAGAGAAAATAATCCAAGTATGTACAACCTCTCCTTGGAGCTCATTCCCCTCAATCCATTCAGCATTCTGGTAAACCTCTTTTGCACCTTCCCCAAAGCCTCCATATCATTCCTGTAATGGAACAACCAGAACTGCACACAACACTCCAATATGCAAGCCATTCATATCCAATAACTCACCTGGTGTAGATTCCAGTTTTAAGCTAAAATCTGCAATAGCTGAGCTGGTTGGTGAGAGTTCGTGTTTGTGAGCCTTAATCTTTGGTCTTTTGCCACTGGGCTGGACTGCTTGGTTATCTGATAAGGGAAAGGCACAAGAAAAGATTTCTGGAGACGGTTATTGATGGGAATGGAAGATTCATATTGCATTAGACAATAGACAATAGACAATAGGTGCAGGAGTAGGCCATTCAGCCCTTCGAGCCAGCACCGCCATTCAATGCGATCATGGCTGATCACTCTCAATCAGTACCCCGTTCCTGCCTTCTCCCCATACCCCCTCACTCCGCTATCCTTAAGAGCTCTATCCAGCTCTCTCTTGAAAGCATCCAACGAACTGGCCTCCACTGCCTTCTGAGGCAGAGAATTCCACACCTTCACCACTCTCTGACTGAAAAAGTTCTTCATCATCTCCGTTCTAAATGGCCTACCCCTTATTCTTAAACTGTGGCCCCTTGACCATGGCAAGATCTTAAATAAAATACAAAATAAAGTTCTTAACCACATAATTCAAATTCACAGTTTGTTCTTCCAGTAAACTTTTAATAGGAAGGCTTGGTCCCTCCAAAATACTTTGTAACATTTTCAGGATTGATTAAAAACATTTTTGTATTGGGTTTGAAATTATCCAGTGTATTTCTTATTTTAGCACAAAGTGGATTTTCATAAAGGTTATCAGCTAAAGTAATTAACTTGCCAATTGAATGACATTTTCTGTAGTTAGATTTATGAGCAATTTATTAGTTTACCTGGATAAACAAGAAAAAGTCACCACGATAGAAAACTTTGATCTCTCTGCTACAAGATAAAAGTGATTTAGTTTTCAAATAATCAGATGTCTTACAGGCAATTAGCCCTAAGAAAAGTAGTTCCAAGGGTGGAACAGTGTAAGAGAGGGTGATGAGTTTTGGAATTTGAAGGTGCCTTCTATTAACTTAAAGACTATGAGCCATTAGTTTTCATAAAGGTAAGGTGCTCATTATTTTCTATTTCATGAAAACAAGTATTTGTGCTAGAGTAAAATCTATTTATATATCCAAAACAAAATAACAACAATTTACATTCAACCTCGTATCACCAACAATTTGTTTTCTGAAAAGATGAAGAAACACAATGTTCTCAAGACACAAATGTCCATTTACCTCCTCTCAGCTACTCCATTGTGCAAGTGAATATGGAACAGCAGTTAATCATTCTCACAATTCACTGATGATTGGACTGCGATTGTATACATGGTCAACAATGTATCGCATTAGTTCAGCACATTAGGGTCTAAAATGTTCATTGGTTTTTTGGTGTAAAAATTATTGAAGCCTCTGCCAAGTGTGTGCTGCCATCGGTGTTTTGAATAGCCTAAAAGAAACCGCTAGAGAGAACTCCAAATATCTCACATGCAAATTTCTGAAGGACATTTGTAGAGTTGGTGGGCAAATTGAGGCAATCTTCCTACTCTGTCAGTTTCACTTCCTAGGTCAGAATAAGAGAATAACTGCAGATGCTGGTACAAATCGATTTATTCACAAAATGCTGGAGTAACTCAGCAGGTCAGGCAGCATCTCGGGAGAGAAGGAATGGGTGACGTTTCGGGTCGAGACCCTTCTTCACCCATTCCTTCTCTCCCGAGATGCTGCCTGACCTGCTGAGTTACTCCAGCATTTTGTGAATAAATCACTTCCTAGGTCTTAGGTTCTCCTCAGCAAACTTGCGATCAACTTAGTATTGTTTCCTTTTATTAGTATCCCAGTATTTTGTGTTGCTCTGGTCACCCCATTACAGGAAGTATGTGAAGAGGGTGCAGAAGAGTTTTCCCAGAATGCTGCCTGAATTCCCAGGTATTAGCTACAAGGAGAGTTTGGACAAACTTGGATTGTTTTCTTTCGATAGCCAGAGGCTGAGGGGAGACCTGATTGAAGTATACAAAATTATGAGAGGCATAGATAGAGTAGAAAGTCAGAACATTTTTCCCCCAGTGTGGAAATGTAAAGACGAGTAGGCATACATTTAGGTAAGATGGGGCAAAATTTAAAGAAGATATGCAGAGCAAATTTGCATGTCATCGGAGCAGAATTAGACAATTTGGCCCTTTGAGTCCAATTTGTCATTCAATTATGGCTGATATATCTTTCCCTCTCAACCCCATTCTCCTGCCTTCTCCCCGTAACTGTTACCACCCTTACTGATCAACTTGTCAATCGCCACTTTAACTATAGCCAAAAACGTGGCCACAGAGGGTGGTGAATGCCTGGGACATGCTGTCAGGGGTGGGCAGACATAATAGTGGTATTTAAGAGGCTTTAAGATACACACATGGATCTGCTGGGAATGGAGGGGTGTGGATCACATGTAGGCAGATGAGATTAGTTTGCCTTGAAAATGGCGGCGCTGCCCTAGCAGCTGCGGCTTACCTGCGGTCCATTTGTCTTTGTGTTTTGTTGTTTTTTTGTCTTAATTGTAGATGTGATGTCGTGTTTTTGTGTTTGTGTACTATGTGTGTGTGTGGGGAAGGGGGGGGGGGGGGGGGAGGGGGAACTGTAAAATTGTAAATGTGTCCCTTCCGAACGGAAACCCGACCTTTGTTTTCTGGGTCGGGTCTCCGTTCCTGCTGCGGCCTACCATCGGCCCAACTCCTGGAGCTGGCGGCCTCCAGGGCTCCGGTTCGCAGAGCCCGCGGACCGGACTCACCATCAGCGGAGCCGGCCATCCTTGGAGGCTGCGGGAGCGGCTGCGACTCGCCTTAGGCTCGGGCCGCGTGGATGCCGACATCGGGCGCTCCGGCAGCGGCAGCATGTTCGCCCGCCCCGGATCGCGGGGACTGGGTCGGCCCGCCGCGGACATTTCACCGTCCAGCGCGGCCTGAAATAGGCCGCAGGATTTTTCTCTGCTCGGCGGGGGCTTCAATGTCGGGAGCCACGACCGCCACGACGTGCAGCAACATCAGCAGCGACAGCGTGTTCGCCCGCACCGGATCGCGGGGCTTGGGTCGGCCCGCCGCGGACCTTTCACCGTCTGTCGCGGCCTGGAATGTGGCAACGACACCAGCCTGACCGCGGGAGAATACGGTGGGGGAAGGGAAAAGACATTCTGGCCTTCCATCACAGTGAGGAGGGGACTGTAGGAGACTCACTGTGATGGATGTTTCTTTTTTTGTGTGTTGGTTGGGGTTGTGTAATTTGCTTATTTTATTGCTTTTATTGTTGGACTGTGGGTGACTAAATTTCGTCCCAAAAAATTGTTTTTTAGATGACAAATAAAGATATCTTGAATCTCTTGAATCTTGAATTATGTTCAGCAAATAATTTATTGTTGGACAAAAGGCCCATTCCTGTGCTCTAGTTTTCAGTGTTCTTTGTTCAAGACTCATTTTTCCCCAGCAGCTCATGCTCTATGTGAAAGAAGCTCAACAATGAGTTCAGTATTCTGACTTTTTCCATCAAACTTTTGCTCAGTAGAAGCTGTCAAACAAAATCACAGACATGGGTATACAAAAAATGACTATAGGCTGGATTGTGCTGCGGCATCTGCAGTAGTTTTTTAAATGTATTACTGGCATCAGTAATTCCTTGTTGAAACCCAGAGGGGAAAACGTACAGGAAGAAACTAAACTAAAACTTTGTGCTCTCATCGGAATTGACTCAATTCAGCACTAAATCTAATAACACTCTTTAAATCAATTTGGCTTTGTATGTAACCATATTGTTACCCAAGTACTATTGGCAATGAAATCTTATTGATTTTTATTGCCAATAAATCACGTAATGACCTGCCTAGGTTTTCCAAGACAATGCCAATGTTATTGGTTGTCTGTCTTCTATTATTGTTTCTCCTTGCAAATAGATCATGAAGGAAAATTTGATTTGATTTTTTTTTTAATCCAATCCGAGCTCCTGGGTTTTGGTATATATCAAATATTTCTGATGTTTCAAAGATACAGAAATAATTTGCAGATCCCTCAAGTATTAAAGAAAATGAATTGCTACCTTGTTTATTGTATATTAAAGGTCCTGTGAAGATTCTTCAATTTAAACAAGGAAATTACGAATAAAACTCAAATGATAGTACAAATACTTAAATATAGATTATTATATCTAAATTTAAGGTGCTTATTAACTAAATTTTATAAATATTGTGACTCCTTCACTTTGGGAAATCAAGAATATCCATATGGCAAGTGTTTGTACTAATTTGTAAATTTGTGCTTTTTTAAATATGTAAAATGATGTCCGTCAGGTTAGATAACTTCGATGAGGTATTTCACCTGCTGGAGTCTGAAGGAAGGTTCCAATCTGAAACGTCGCCTATCCATACTTCCACAGATACTGCCTGGCCCTTTGAGTTACTCCAGCATTTTGTCTTTTGCTCAGGATTTCAGCATCTGCAGTCCCTTGTATCTCTAAATAAATCATCATAATGGTTAATCCCATTTTTGTTCACCTCATTGCTGTTTGCCTGTCTTATGTGCTGGCAAAACCATGACAACTTAGAAATGTGACTAATTATTTGTAAAACATTTTGAGGCATTTCTGAGAAATGGGTGGAAAAAGTTATTTCAATTACTTTTTTATTGATCCAAAGATAACCAGTTTTAGTGTTGTTAATTTGTTTACAGTTTTATAAAATTAGTTGCATTACTGAAAATTTTGTCAAATTACATCAGCATTTGACTAAATATTTAATTGTGTTGTTAATTCCCTTGTCTAAACATTCTTTGAAAATTGAGTTGTCTTCAGACCAGAAGAATATTTTGAAAGCAGTCATTCAAAGATTAATCCATTGACAAGGCACGCCTGAAAATGAACCCAAGGCTATGGTTACATGTGATTTAGTATCAATAATATTGATTTATAATACAAGCTTCATTGATGGTCCTGTGCTTGCAAACTCTACTCATAATAAAGACTCAGTTGGGGTTTGAGGTGAGAAGCTGGACATGGATTCTGTTCCTTGGACAATATGATTGGTGGTGTGAATCAACAATGACCCCTGCAATCAATATGAAAACATTTGAAATTAAGTATTCCATCATAAAAAGACACAAAGTGCTGGATTAACTCAGCGGGTCAGGCAGCATCTCTGGAGAAGATGGATTGGTGATGTTTCGGATCGGGACTCTTCTTCAGCTGAGTTACTCCAGTACTTTGTGTCCTTTTGTGCAAACCAGCATCTGCAGTTCCATGCATCTACATTTATTCCATTATAAGACAGCTATTCATAGATGGTATTCACAGGCATCTTTAACCGGTCACAACTCAGAATGAAGTCCCACCTCCTTTATATAAACAGCACCAGTAGTCAGGATCGAACTGGGTTTCTGGCGCTGCAAGGCAGCAACTCTATCACTGCGCCACCATGCCACCCGACATTATCTGGTTACATTGGATAGCACTTAAACAAAAGGTTTTCACTGAACCACAGTACACGTGACGATAATAAACCTAAACCTATATGTCGGCATTCATAATGGCCCCTGTCATTTTGCCAGTGCTCTTGCTGCTGTCTGTCAGCCAGCAACCACAAAACAGCAGAAATTTATAAAAGCTGCAGGTGCTGAAAATCTGAAATATAAACAGAAAAAGTTGGAAACTATCAGCAGGTCAGGCAGCAGCAGGGAAAGAGAAACATAATTAATGTTTCTGGTCTGACAGCCCTTGCCAGAACTGTGAAAAGATTTTGTCTAAAGGTCTCAAACCTGAAATGTTCACACAACCTTCCTTTCCACAGATGCATCTTCACTTGCTTAATGGATCCAGCAGTTATTTCAGATTTTTAGCACCTGCAGTTGTTTTGATGTTCCTACAGTCTGTGCTTGATGGCTGACAGGTAGGAATGAGAGCACTGATAGCAGAGGTGGGAGATGCTATCATACAATATCAAAGATATTGTTGGTTAGTGATTTGATCAATATCTGAAATTAGTTATGCGGAAGGTAAAAGGAATATGTGAAGGAAAGAACTGCAGATGCTGGTTTAAATCAAAGGTGGACACAAAATGCTGGAGTAACTCAGCGGGACAGGCAGCATCTCTGGAGAGAAGAAAAGGAATATACCAGTTGGAGTTGTATTGAGTGACCTTGCCACTTTGTCCAAAGTCTCAAACATCTTGAAGCTATGCATCCTAGAGTCCTGGCACTATCCTCCTTGGCCATCTGCTCCCGCCACCTTTCCTCCACATGAATGAAGGAGAACCTCCTGGGGCTCTGCAGATAAAGGCAGTCTGTCCTACTTTTGGTTTCCCCCACCAACACTTCTAGAGCAGTGTCACAGAAGGTGGGTGCCTGCTTTTAACTCATATTTAGCATTCTTATATCGATTGGTTGCCGGGGAATGTCTGGTAAGAACATTTTGCAGCGCACACATGCTGCTCTTTTTCAAATGGTGCTAAAAATTCATTATTAACCTCTGAATCACTGAGGCAAGCAGGAATTGCATTGGTTTAGCATCTCATTCAGATGGCATCCCCAATAATGAAATAATCCCCTATTATGTAACTGAGGTTTTAGCATGGATTATGTGTTCAAATAGATTACGTCTTAAACGTTTGGAATAGATCTTAAAAAATGTTACCTGTCACATTGATTACAGCATTTGTCAATAGCCTGTTAACTGTAATTATAGTAAATCCTGAATAATAAATGCAGAAGTGGTGTCACAGTGGCACAGCTGGTAGAGCTGCTGCCTCACAGAGTCAGAGACCCGGCTTCCATCCTGACCCCGGGTGTTGTCTGTGTGAAGTTTGTACATTCTCCCTGTGGCTGCATGGGTTTTATCCAGATGCTCCGGTTTCCTCTCACATCACAAAGATGTGCGAGTTTGTAGGTTAATTGGCCTCTGTAAAATTGTCCCCTGTAAAATTGTCCCTTATGTGTAGGCAGTGGGATAACAAAGAACTGATGTTGACGGGTGATCAAAGGTCAGCATAAAGTCGGTGGGCCAAAGGGCCTGCATCAATGCTGTATCTCTAAATCTGATACAGCTAAAGAAGGGTCCTAATCCAAAATGTCACCTATCCATTTCCTCCATAGAAGCTCCTGACCCACTGAGTTACTTCAGCACTTTGTGTTTTGCTCATCATGCCAGCATCTGCAGCTCCTTGTGACTACACACTTAAATGGATATTGGTTGAACTGCTCAGTGAGAGTAGGAGGAGCAACAGATAAGAGTACAAGATGGACAACAGGAAAGATTGAAGGATGTAATCATGGTTTCCTTGAAACTTACAATATCCCCACTGACATCCCTGGCTTATGACCACTGAAAGTGAAAAGGAGCATTTGAAATGGTATTGCGAAACTTGAGGCAAAGGGAGCACAAAGAGGCCCCGCGTAAATAGAGGAAGAACCTCACTAAACTATCCACTCACTTGCTCTGCTAAGCACATCCTGCCCCATTCATAGATGTGTAGGGTTTCCACATTGTCCTCAGAGCATACAAAACTAATTGCTTGCACTCGTCATACTTACTCCCAAAGTACTGTCTAAGAAAGAGAAGAATCAAACCACATTTGAAACTGAGCCAAGAGTCATGAGGCAGTTAACCAAAACCTCAATTATAGAAGTACATTTTTTGGAGCATCTTAAAAAAGGAAAATAGATGCAATTTGACAAACATGGTAGTGATTTTGCTATCCCCAATTACATTTCTCTTTCTAGCTTAGTTTAGTATAGTTTAGTTTAGAGATATGGAAACAGGCCCTTCAGCCCACCAAGTCTGCACCGACTGGCGATCCCCGCATACTAACACTATCCTACACACACTAGGGACAATTAAAAAATTTCCCGCCAATTAACCTACAAACCTGTATGCCTTTGGAGTGTGGGAGGAAGCAGAGCTCCTGGAGAAAACCCAGACAGGTCATGGGGAGAACGTACAAACTCCGTACAGACAGCACCCGTGGTCAGGATCAAACACGGGCCTCTGGTACTGTAAGGCAACCATTCTACCGCTGTGCCACCTTCTGGACTCTCTTTTCTCCTTTCTGGATCATGTTCTGCCACACCTGCCAGTAAGAGAGGGATTAAATTATGGAGGGTTTGGCGCCAGAGTTAGAGGAATGTAGATATCTGATGTTATTAGGGTTGAAGGTGATTACATACAAGGGAGGGTAAATGTCCTAAAGGTATGGTAGTGTGAAACCAAAGCAAAGCACATTTAACAAAAATAAATTTGCATAATATTTACTTGTACCTTAAGATGGAATATTTTGTTTCACTCATAAACATTTAATAATTATTTTAAATATATCAAGTTAAACAGGCTAATGAACCACAAGTAAAAATCTATTTATTGAGGGATTATTGATACATACTAAAATTAACTAAATCACACTAAAAACTGTTTTAGACAAATAATTTTGAGTGTTATCGTGATAATGATTCTGCCACTCCCATTTATGCCTCCTCTTGACCCTTTTTGTTTCTAAAGCATGTTTCTTGGAATAGTATGACTGGGTTGAAATCTGTAACCACAGGCTTACATTTGTAATGTTTGTTTTGTGATGTTTCCTGTCCACAGCCAGTCTGACTGATGGACTAACCATATGAAGGGTAGAAAATTCTACTGCGGATGTGAATTGAGATCTAGTAGTGGTGAGCAAGGGGCGAGCGTGATTGCGAAAGATTAATAATCAAAGGTAGATTACAACACTCCTGACCCAAAATGTCACCCGTTTATTCCCTCCACAATGTTGCCCGACCCATTGATTTCCTCCATCACTTTATATTTTGCTTAAGAATTCAGCATCTGCAATTGCTTGCATGAAGAATCGAGTGTTAAATGCGTTTAATTGTCATATGTACCAACAACAGAATAATAAAATTCTTACTTGCAGCACATTGTACACAGATTACATATAATTTTAAAAATTCTGTACATGAATAACCTAAATACTGGTACAAAATAACCCAAAATCCTTGGTGCAATTACAAACAATCCATATAAATTGATAGTTGAGGTTGGCACCGTGTAGATTTCAAGAGCCTGATGTTTGATGGAAAGAAACTATTCTTGGTCATCATGGTTTTCTGATTCCAATACTTTCTTCCTGATGGTAGAAGTGAAATGAGAGCATGGCCAGTGGGGTGTGGGTCTTTGATAATTCTGTCTGCTTTTCTGAAGTTGCACCTCTTCTAGATCCTCTTGATGGTCTCCAAAGGTAGATCCAATCTGGTCTGATTGTGTCTGAAAGGGGAACGGTCAAATCGTAGGCCAGGTATTAATCACCAGGTATCTTGCTGCGGCTGTTCCTTCCACCCATTTGCTAAAGTCACGTAACTCATGGATTTATTTCACATCCTTTCACATAACCATTTTTGTAAGGCCAGTGTACATTAACCACTTCTGACTGTGAATAGAATATCATAATGAATACAGATAAATGGGCATTTCACTCAGATTGTCCATTGTCGTATCTCCGAATGTTCAAGGCCAGTCAGCTTCCCATATCAGATTTCTGTTTTACCTCCTACTCCCCTGATATCAGTCTGAAGAAGGTTCTCAAACTGAAACATCACCCATTCTTTCTCTCCAGAGATGCTGCCTGGCCTGCTGAGTTACTCCAGCATGTTGTGCCTTTCTTTGATTTAAACCAGCATCTGCAGTTCCTTCCTACACATTACTAGAGTCTTCCCACTCAAGAAAGGGAATTATAGCAAATAATTATGGCATAGTTAGGCAATGTTATGGGTAAATGGTGCTAAATGGAGAGATGACCAATCAACTAGAAAATAACATAAAAAATACTTAGTTAGCATGCATTGAGCAGCTCATGTTTTTTTTAAAGAAGTATCTGAGAGAGTATGCAAGCGCAATGTAATGCAATTTGGAATCACAGAAGGTCGAGAAATGAATTAAAAAAACAAAGTGCTGGAGTAACTCAACAAGTTAGGCAGCATTTCCAGGGGACGTATAGGCAACGTTTCAAGTTGGGACTCTTCTTCAGACTGGATGTAGAAAGGGGGAGAATCTCACTATTATTGATTTATCATTTCGAGAACCCAGCTTTCCATTAAAAATGTGTCTTCCTCATTTGTAATTCGTTATCCAGGCAAAACAAAATGCCAACATACCTAGACCATCCCAGAGAATATGCCAATGCCAATATGCCAATACCGAGACCATCCCAGAGAATATATCCCATCTTAATCATGCCACGTAGAGTAAATGTTTGTACTAACCAATTATAGGTCAAGCGATACAACTTCAGTTGTGGTTAAATTATTGAAATCTATTCTGAAGGACAATATAAACATTCATTTGGAAAAGCCAGTTGAATCAAGGAGGGTTGGCGTAAATTATAAAAGAGAAGGTCACATTTGACTGATTTTTTTGAGAAGGTAACAAGGAAAGTCAATGAGGTTTTGGATGCAGCCTACATGAATTTCAGTAACACTTCTGGCTAGGACCCAGATGGCAGGCTGGTCAAAAAAAAAGAAAGTGACAAATTGGACTCAGAATTGGCTCAGACGCAGAAAGCAAATGGTAATGATTTATGGGAGTTTGTGTCACTGAAAGTTGTTAACTAATATACTTGGTACCTCGCTTTTGTTGAATATATTAATAATTTAAACTTAAATACAGGCAACAAGATAAAGATGATACAAAAATTGTCCATGTCTTTGACAGGGCACAGCCTTTGACCTCTAGAGGACATAAATGGTCTGGTTATTTGGACAGATATGGAACAAATGGAACTTACTCCAGGGAAGAGCGAGGCAATGCATTTGGGCAGGTGCATATTTTTACATGTAACAAAGATATTATTGGGTGGCACAGTGGCATAGCTGGGAGAGCCAGAGACCCAGGCACGATCCTGACCTCAAGTGCTGTCTGCGTGGAGCTTGTACATTTTCCTTGTGATCACTTGGATTTTTTCCCAGATTCCCCGGTTTCCCCCCATATCTCAAAGATGTGCATATTTGTGTTAATTAGCCATAGTAAATAACCACCATTTTGCAAGGAATGGATGAGAAAGTGGGATAACATAGAATTAACGTGAACGGGTGATCGATGGTTGGCGTAGACTCGGTGGGCTGAAAGGCCTGTTTCCATGCTGTACCTCTAAACTAAACTAAAACCATGAGGACGAGTACTGCATGTGGCTCATTGAGGCTGTTGTGCCGTTCAGTATCTTGGCTGATCTAATGATTGGCTTCACACATGACTACCTATCTCCATAGTAATTGATTTCCTCCTGTAATGCAGATATCTTGCTACTTCAGTAGGAAAAAAACCCTGCAGATGCTGGTTTAAATCGAAGGTAGACACAAAATGCTGGAGTAACTCAGCGGATCAGGCAGCTTCTCAGGAGAGAAGGAATGGGTGCTGTTTCGGGTCGAGACCCTTCTTCAGTCTGAAGAAGGGTCTCGACCCAAAACGTCATCCATTCCTTTTCTCGTGAGATGCTGCCTGACCGCTGAGTTACTCCAGCATTTTGTGTCTACCTTGCTACTTCAGCCTTGAATTTCCTTAATCGCACAATAACTACACTTCTTTAAACTATGGAATTGCAAAGATGTGCATTTGAGAGGAATTTCCCCAACTTCTCTCGGAATCATTAAGGCAAGCATTTAATTTTTCCTTAATCACTCTGAAGCTTTACTTTTACCAGCCTCTTTAATCTCCTCCAAGCTAACTACTCTCAGATACCTATGTTCCTTCTGTTGAGTAATTATCATTATCTCCAAATTTAAAGTTGATGGCTGTATCGGCAGCTATCATGGTCTTATGTTCTGAATTTCCTTCATTTATCATCAGCCTTAGTGCATCTCTTTCTTACTTTAAGTTGCTCTATAAAACATTATTTTTTTGTCAAAGCTTTTGGATGTCTGCTCTAATTATTACTGTGTGTAGTTCAGTGCCAAGGTTTGGTTGATTCTCTTGTAAAGTGCCTCGGGACATTTTGTTCCTTTAAAGGTGTAATATAAATTGTTGTTATTCTTATTGATGCCCTGGAGTTTTAGTCATTTGATGCTCCATATGTGCTGACTTTTTCAACTAGGTCATGAGCCAGCATCCCCTACAAGAATTGGTGGGATGTAGAGCGTGACTGAAGCAAAGTGGGTGCATAGATTCACAAGTCAAGTTGAGAGAATGGAAATAATGAAGGCTAGAGGAAAGAAGAGCAAAGTTTAAATCAAATGTGCGGGCCAAGTTTTTTTTTGCGCAGTGGTTGATGCTTGCTCTGTGGCGGAGGTGTGGAGGCAGACATGATAGGAGCATTTAGAGGCTGTTAGAAAGGCACATGGATATACAGGGAATGGATTGATATGGATCACATGCCAGCAGAGGATGATGATGCCTACAAAAGATGTTTAGCACAGTCATTGTGGGCCGAAGTGTTTGTTCCTGCTCCTGTGCTGTACTGTTCAATGTTCTATGTTTATGCAAGTTGCAAGCAGGCTGGGAAGGTAGTCAGGTGAAAGAGAGTGGATATGCAGTGAAACAAGGAAACATTCTGCATTCTGTAGCAGTTATACTTTATTTCTGCCATTGGATAGCTAGATTACTACGACCGAGGTCAAGAAGTCTTGACCCTCACATTGCTTCCATCGACACCTGTAGCTACGACCTATGGGACCTAACCAATTTGTTCATTGATGGTGCCATCAAGCCAAATTTAATGTTCTTAGTTTAGTTTAAGATGCAGCTTAGAAACAGGTCCTATGCCCCACCGAATCCATGCCAATCAACGATCACCCATACACTAGTTCAAACCTACATGCTAGGGTCAATTTTCAGAAGCCATTTAACCTACAAACCTGCACGTCCTGGGAATGTGGGAGGAACCCAGAGCACTCTGAGAAAACCCCTACGTACAAACACCATACGGGCAGCACCCGCAGTCAGGATTGAACCCAGGTTTCTGACGCTGTAAGGCAGCAACTCTATCGCTGCTCCACCGCATTGCTCAAATTCTAACAAGGTCACGAAAATATGTCTCCTTTCAATCCACAAGTAGCTTGGCAAAGAAACCTAAGTGCTGATGTCCAAGCTATAAAGCAATTTTATATTTCACATAGTGATAAGTAAAATTCAGCTGATGGAATGCATCCTTATTCTAATTTATTTTACTCTTCAAATGGGTGATGGGACCATCAAATATCCTTTTCTTCTTATTAAGTGGACTGCCTATCATGTTTATAATTATATGAGAACCTATCCAATCAGATTTTGATGGTCTTGCCTTTCACTGATTTTAAGTGGCATCTTACCTATCATACCCATCACTTAAATATTGGCAGCGTTGCATTCTCTTGGAAGTTTGCCAATTAATGCACATCAGTGGTTTTATGGGAGAGATAAAGGACAGCAATCTAATTAAAACTTGCCAGAAAATATTGTAAATTGGGAGCAATTTTTTATAGGTAAGACACCTTTGGCTTAATCTCAAACTCAAATTACTGGCTTAAAAGCATTCCTCCGCATTAGATCCCAGAAGGGCACAGAGTGGAGAGGAAGAAAAGTACAGCGGCTTCATTCTTAACTTTGCCACCCATGTTTGTACAGTTACCAAGTTTACCTTATGGTTTCAAATTTATGCGCGGTCCTCTTCTGCTATGAGAAAATTGTATATTGCTATTTTGTATAATCTAGTGTTTGCTCTGCAGCATGTCAACGTGCTTTTCATGTTGATGCTTACAAAAGATGATTATTAAATTACTGTAATTACTATAGGTTTGGCAAGAAATAATGTGCGTTCTGGGGGGTCAAATCCGGCAGCTTCTTTAATAGTCTTGATGCATGAACAAGCCCTAACGCACAGTCATTTAAACATAATTTAGTTTTAGTTTAGAGATGCAGCACAGTAACAAGCCCTTCAGCCCACTGAGTCTACGCCGACCAGCGGTCCCCGCACATTAACACCATCCTACACACTAGAGACAATTTAACATTTATACCAAGCCAATTAACCTACAATCCTCTATTTCTTTGGGGTGCTAGAGGAAACCAGAGATTCCGGAGGAAACCCACGCAGGTCACGGGGAGAAAGTGCAAACTCCGAAAGTGCAAACTCCGAACAAACTACATGTTGTAGTCATGATTGAACCCGGGTCCTTGGCACTGTAAGGCAGCTACTCTACTGCCGTGCCACAATGCTGCCCTGAGCAGAACAGTACAGTGCAGGAACCTGCTCCTCATCCCACTATGTCAAGGCCGATCATGATACAAAACTAAATTAATCCCATCTGTCTGTGCACGGTCGGTGTCACTCTAATCCCTATTCATGTATCTGTCCAATCCCTCATAACGATTACTATTGTATCTCTTTCTACCATCTTCCCTGGCAGCGTGTTCCAGGCATCTACAACTCTAAAATAAACCTGCCCTTAAACATTCCCCCCCTCCTCATCAGGCGGCACGGTAGCGCAGCGGTAGAGTTGCTGCTTTACAGCGAATGCAGCGCCGGAGACTCAGGTTCAATCCTGACTACGGGTGCTGCACTGTAAGGAGTTTGTACGTTCTCCCCGTGACCTGCGTGGGTTTTCTCCGAGATCTTCCGTTTCCTCCCACACTCCAAAGACGTACAGGTATGTAGGTTAATTGGCTGGGTAAATGTAAAAATTGTCCCTAGTGGGTGTAGGATAGTGTTAATGTGCGGGGATCGCTGGGCGGCACGGACTTGGAGGGCCGAAAAGGCCTGTTTCCGGCTGTATATATATGATATGATATAAGCCATGCCCTCTAGTCATAGTCTGACAATGTGGAAACAGACCCTTTGGCCCAACTTGCCCACACAGGCTAACATGACCCACCTCTACTATTCCCACCTGCCTACATTTGGCACATATCCCTCTAAACCTGTTCTATTCACGTACCTGTCTAAATGTTTCTTTGCGATAGTACTTGCCTCAACTACCTCCTCCAGTAGTTCGTTCCATACACCCACCACCCTTTGTGTGAAATAAAGATACCTCTCATGTACCTATTAAACCTTTCCTTCCTCACCTTAAACCTATGTCATCTTGATTCCCCTACTCTGAGCAAGAGACTCTATGCTTCTACCTGATCTATTTCTGTCATGAATTTATACACCTCTATAAGATCACCCCCTCATCCTCCTGCCCTCCAAGGAATAGAGTCCTTTGGGCACCGTGGGTGGGTTGGATGCATCCTGGATAGGGATTGTAATATAATTGTATAATAGTTTCATTTGGTATATTTGTTTGTGTTGTATTCTGGTGGTGGGTTCTGCTTTGTTTTATTGCATTGTAAATATTATTTTTAAATAATTGAATAAATGTTTTGATTAAAAAAAAGGAATAGAGTCGTAGTCTGCTCAACCTCTCCCTACAGCTCAGGCCCTCGAGTCATGGCAACATCCTCATCAATCTTTTCTGCACCCTTCCCAACTTGACAACATCTTTCCGATAACATAGTGCCCAAATCAGAACCCAATACTCTAAATTGCCCACCCCCAACTGCTCTTGAAAAAGTGGCAGTGAGCTGTTTTCTTGCTGCAGTCATTGAGGTGTGGGAATAACCACAATGCTGTTCGGGAGAGAGTTCCAGAATTGTGACCCAGCTGCGGCGAAGAAATGGCAATAACTCTTTACAACTTCTACAGAAGCACCTTGGAAAACATAATGTCCAGTTGCATCACAGCTTGGTTGGGGAGCAGCTCTACCCAAGTCTGCAAGAAATTGTAGAGTTGTGGATGTAGCCTAGCCCATCACACAGCCTGGCACCCCGCCATTGAATCCATGTACATGTCGCGTTGCCTCGGAAAAGCAGCCAACATAATAAAGACGTCCCATCGCAATCATTCCTCCTTTTTCCTGTCAGGCAGAAGTTACTAAAGGTTGATAGTGCACACCACCAAAATCACAAATGGCTTCTTCTCTCTTATTAGGTTTCAGAGCAGTTCTCATATAAAATACTGTTCAATTCACCTCTGTCCCATTGCAAACATTGGAGTTTGTCGATGGAACTGATGCACTACAATGCTGAGAACTATATTCTGCACTCTGTATCTTCTTCTTTGCTCTACCCATTGTACTTAAGTTTGCCTTGATTGCATGTATGCACACTATTATCTGATCTGTGTAGGAATGAACTGCAGATGCTGGTTTAAATCGAAGATAAACACAAAATGCTGGAGTAACTCTGCGGGACAGCGAAGGAATGGGTGATGTTTCGGGTCTGAAGAAGGGTCTCAGCCCAAAAAGTCACCCATTTCTTCTCTCCAGAGATGCTGCCTGTCCTGTTGAGTTACTCCAGCATTTTGTGTCTATCTATTATCTGATCTGATTGGATAGCGTGCAAAACAAAGCTTTTCACTGTGCCTCGGTGTGCGTGATAATAATAAACCTAAACCTAGATATTTCCAAGGCAGGATGGGGAGCATCTGGGAGGACAACTTTCAGGTTTGGTGTTCCCATGCTTACGCTGCCTTTGTCTCTTAAGCTGGTAGGCCTCGTGGGTTTGGAAAGTGCTATCTGAAGAGTCTTGCTGAGTCGCCGCAGTGGATGCTGTAGATTCTCCTGTATACGCTCAGTGCCTGCTGCATATTCTCCTATAGATGCTCAGTGCTTGCTGTAGATGGTACAAACAGCTGCTTCCATGTGGAATGAGTGAAGACTTATGGATGGAGTGCCTATCAAGTGGGCTGCTGTCTCCCAAATGATCCGAAGCTTCATTGGTGTTTTTGATTGATTAATCAGGTAAGTGGAGAGCATTCCATCACATTCCTGACCTGAGCTTTGTAGATAGTGGACAGACCTTTTAAAGAGAGTTAGGAGGTGTGTTACTCACTGTAGAATTCTAATCCTCTGACCTGTTCTCGTAGCAGCATTGTGTATGGTCTACTCCAGTTCGGTTTCTGGTCAATGTTAACCCCCCAGTATATTAGACTTTTTTTTGGACTTTAGACTATTTCATTTTAGTTTATTATCACGTGTTCCAAGGGACAGTGAAAAGCTTATGTTGGGTGCTAAATCCAGTCAGCAGAGAGACAATACATGATTACAATTGAGTCATTTACAATGTATAGATACATGATAAGGGAATAAGGTTTAGTGCAAGGGAAAGCCTGCAAAGTCCAATCAAGTAGTGTAAGAAAATAACTGCAGATGCTGGTACAAATCGAAGGTATTTATTCACAAAATGCTGGAGTAACTCAGCAGGTCAGGCAGCATCTCAGGAGAGAAGGAATGGGCGACGTTTTGGGTCGAGACCCTTCTTCAGACTGTCTGAAGAAGGGTCTCGACCCGAAACGACGCCCATTCCTTCTCTCCTGAGATGCTGCCTGACCTGCTGAGTTACTCCAGCATTTTGTGAATAAAAGTCCAATCAAGGATCGTCTTAGGGTCACCAATGAGGTAGATAGTTCAGCACTGCTCTCTGGTTGTGGTAAGATGATTCAGTCACCTGAGAGCATCTGGGAGACACCAGCATCTTTGGAGACACAGTGTGAAAACAGGCTCTTCGGGCCACCAAGTATGCGCTGGCCAGCGATCACCCCGTACACTAGCACACTCCTACACACGAGGGACAAATTTCAATTTATAGAAGCCAATTAACCTACAAATCTATACATCTTTCGAGTGTGGGAGGTGAAACCCTTTGCAGAGAGTATGTACAAATTCTGCACAGACAACATCCATAATCAGGATCGAACTTGGGTCTCTGGAGCTCTGAGGTAGTAACCCTACCGCTGCGCCACTGTGCCACCCAATTGATGGTGGGACATTCAGTGATAGTAATGCATTTAATTATCAGGGGGTGATAGCCTGATTTTTCTCCTGTTGGGTATTGCACCAGCAGACCAAGGGTGTCATTCAGATGACTGGAATGTTCCCTACAGACATCATTTGGTGGATGTGTATGTCTCACGAGAGTAAAGAGTGACAGGCAGTGGACATTTCTCCACTTTAGGATTAATCTTCTATTGTTGCAAACACATCTTCCTTCAGCATCGTAGAACCCAGCATACTGTATGCTGAATCACCACAACAAAACAAGTTAAGAAGCATATTGTCTCCAAGTTGTTATTTAACACAACTCCATCCAACAAGTTTCAAAAGTGCACATTGGGTCTATAATTTCTAAATGTTTGGTGTAATAATAGACTTCTGCAAGGACTCCCCAAAATAATCACTGAGATGTAAAGTGCATAATTACTTCATGATTAAAACATATTGGACTTTCAACACAGGGAGTTTTCATACACATCTGCCTATATTTTGATGATCTTTCAATTTTTGGCTTGGTTGTTAGCAATTATGTCAAAGGCAGATGAAATTCATTTTCAAGGATGAAAAGTTAACCTATGTTCCTTGACTGAGATGTTGTCTATATGGACTTCAGTAAGGCATTTGACAAGGTTCCACATGGAAGGTTGATTAAGAAGGTTAAATCGTTGGGTATTAATAGTGAGGTTGCAAGATGGATTCAACAATGGCTGAATGGGAGATACCAGAGGGTAACGGTTGACAATTGTATGTCAGGTTGGAGGCCAGTGTCTAGTGGAGTGCCCCAAGGATCTGTGTTGGGTCCACTGTTGTTTGTCATTTACATTAATGATCTGGATGATGGTGTGGCAAATTGGATTAGTAAATATGCAGATGATACTAAGATAGGTGGAGTAGTTGATAGTGAGGTAGATTTTCAAAGTCTACAGAGAGACTTGGGCCTTTTGGAAGGGTGGGCTGAAAGATGGCAGATGGAGTTTAATGCTGATAAGTGTGAGGTGCTGCATTTTGGTAGGACAAATCAAAATAGGACGTACAGGGTAAATGGTAGGGAATTGAGGAATGCAGTGGAACAGAGGGATCTGGGAATAACTGTGCATTGTTCCCTGAAGGTGGAATCTCATGTGGATAGGGTGGTGAAGAAGGCGTTTGGTATGCTTGCCTTTATAAATCAGAGCATCGAGTATAGAAGTTGGGATGTAATGTTGAAATTGTACAGGGCATTGGTGAGGCCAAATCTGGAGTATGGTGTGCAGTTCTGGTCGCCAAATTATAGGAAGGATGTCGACAAAATGGAGAGGGTACAGAGGAGATTTACTAGAATGTTGCCTGGGTTTCAGCACTTAGGCTACAGAGAGAGGTTGAACAGGTTGGGTCTTTATTCTTTGGAGCGTAGAAGGTTGAGGGGGGACTTGATAGAGGTTTTTAAAATTTTGGGAGGGACGGACAGAGTTGACGTGGGTAGGCTTTTCCCTTTGAGAGTGGGGAAGATTCCAACAAGGGGACATAGCTTCAGAATTGAGGGACAAAGGTTTAGGGGTAACATGAGGGGGAACTTCTTTACTCAGAGGGTTGTGGCTGTATGGAATGGGCTTCCGGTGGAAGTGGTGGAGGCTGGCTCGATTTTATTATTTAAGAGTAAATTGGATAGGTATATGGATAGGAGGGGATTGGAGGGTTATGGTCTGAGTGCAGGTAGATGAGACTAGGTCAGGGAGAATGGTCGGCGTGGACTGGTAGGGCCGGACAGGCCTGTTTCCATGCTGTAGTTGTTATATGTTATATGTTATATGTTATAATAAATCAAACACTTAGTTCTGTCAAAAGATACGATGCTATCATAAACTTTATCTTTGCATATTTCCATTTAAAGTATCCAAACATTTCTGTAGTCAAATACTTTTTTCAAAGACTGCAACGAGACATTGAGGTGAAACATAATATGAATGACTCACTTGCAAAATTTGGGGTCAATATCAAGGGCAATCTTTTGAGTTTATGTTTTTATTGCAAAATGATTGCTCAAAATGCCAACCACCGAATATAATGGCAAAGTAAAGAGAGTGTATATCAACACCAATGATACTTTGAAGATGGAATTGAAAGCAGATGAGAGTCATCTCTGGGTGCAAGGAAACTGATGAGGCCAGTGTAGGAACCATGCATTCTTCCACAGGAGCTGCCTGACAAGGCAATAGTTTTTGTGGCTATGGCCTCCTCCTGCCATTTACACAGGGCTCCAATGTGCTCCCAATGGAGGGACTTGATGGTCTCATAACATTCTTTTTACTCTATCTCCACATTGAAGGGTAATGGAATACGGATTCCTTGGATTCATTGCTGCATTTCTCAAAGAGACATTGAGATATTGACATGGTAAAATTGTTACACCTCATATGTAAACTGAAAGTCAACTTTCTGGTAAGCAGTTGGGGCAGCATGGTGGTTCAGCGATAGAGTTGCTACTTTACAGCGTCAGAGACCTGAGTTTGATCCTGACCACAGGTGCTGTCTGTATGGAGTTTGCACGCTCTCCCAGTGACCACTTGGGTTTTCTCCGGGCCTGCTCATCACGCTTTCTGTGCAGAAGGTAGATGAACTTCCATGATCCAAAAATGCATATGTCTGCAACACTGTGCTCCCCTTGTGGCTCTTTGCTTGTACAGGTACAATGCAGAAGATGCAGGTTTCCTCACCAGCCCCAATATGCCCACATGTTTGAAATGAGAGAACAGCATCACTTGCACTTGGCTTTTCCTTCTGTTCTGTATGAAGTATTTCAGGATGATCTTCTTTGCACACATCGCAAGCCAAACGACTCTTGCAGTCTTTGCTCATGTGACCTATTTTCAAACATCCAAAACAGATTCCCTTCTCCTTTAAGAAATCTATCCTTTCTTTATGCTCTTTACTTTTGATCTGCCAACACCGCCCCAATGTGTGACTACTTTTGTTACAGAACAAACAAGAACCTTGTGGCTTGGCGGTAGGTACGTCGGCTTTCATTCCCTTTGTTGTCAG
Source organism: Rhinoraja longicauda (assembly GCF_053455715.1). Lineage (NCBI taxonomy): Eukaryota > Metazoa > Chordata > Chondrichthyes > Rajiformes > Arhynchobatidae > Rhinoraja > Rhinoraja longicauda. The sequence continues at coordinate 67,259,984 of NC_135955.1, read as the reverse complement.
ATTTTCTTGCACCTGTGCTTCTACAAGTTTTGCAGTCGTTGCAAAACTGCTTCTGGCTGTTTGCGGCTTTTCTCTTGCCTTGGCAAAGGTAGGGACTTTGTCAGTTGCAATTGGCTTAGCTTCCTGAATGTTCCCGAAAAGTGGATCTGATAGTATTTTCACTTGTTTCTCTATGAAGTCTACCAGGTCAGAAAATCCAGCTGGATATCCTTTTTTTCCCCCTATATCTTATGTGCCTTATCTCTCCACTTGTCTCTGAGCTTGTAAGGCAGTTTTAGAAAGATAGCCTTCATATTGGAAGCGACATTCATTTCCTACATATAGGCGAGATGCTTCATTGCTTTGCAACAACCTCTAAGGAACAGTGAGAACATTAGCAATGCTTTCACATATAATCTGATCGCTGACCAGGCCAATGCCTTGGCCATATACGCAGTGGCAATCTTCTGTTCACTGCCAAAATAGTCTGTAAGTAGCTTCCGGGCTTCAAGATAGCCCTGGGCTGAAGGTAAGTGCTGACAGCTGTGGACTAAGTCTCTTGCTTGACCTTTTGTAAACTGCTCCAGAAAATGTAAGACTGTTATCGTTAGTCTTTCTTTCCACTCCTCTCTCAAATGCCCTGACGACAAATTCATACTGCAAAGGATCACCAACATAAACAGGAATGTCTCTTGGTGGTAGAGGAGAAGAAAGATTCAATTGAGCCTGAAGAGCAGTGATATCCTTTTGCCTCTGCATTAGGTTATACATATCACCTCAGCTTCCATCATACTGTCCAGGGGGGTTAATGCGAACATGCCCCTGCACACCCTTTTGCTCATGAGTCTTTGCCTTTGAAGAGGGTGTTGAGTTAGTTGGGCTGTATCATGGGCTCTAGAAAATGGTCCCAGCGTTGCTTGTTTAGGTCTAACAACCTCTTGCCCTTGATCAGGCAAGTATTCAGCTGCATGTGGCTCTAATTTAGCTGATGTTTCCTTTTGAGCAGTTCCCCTTTCCACATAAGAGTTCTTCCCATCAGATATTATCGAGCTGTTTCTTGATTTCATAGCATCAAGTACGTTGAGTCTTGTCTTGGTTGTTGCCATTTCAGCATCTAGTTCCAATTGGTCCTTCCGCCTTCTCAGCTGTTCCTTCTTCCTCTTCTGTTCGTCCTCCATTTCCAATTGTCTTCTCTTCTGTTCTTCCTCCATTTCCAATTGTCTTCTCTTCTGTTCATTTCTTCTTCTTGTGCCTCAATCTCAGGCCTGCCTTTCATGAAGGCAACCTGTTCTTCGAGAAGAGGAACAGGTTGCTCTGTTCCAGATCTGCCTTAGCTTTTATACGAGCAGAGCGTTGAAGATGCACATGATGAACGAGATTTGAGGCTCTGATTTAGATTTTGAAACATTTGAAGCACTGTCTTCAGGTCCAATGGCATCCGAGTTTACACCATTGTGTTGTGTGGCACTCTCCGCAATGGAATGTGTAGTTTGATGATCAACCTTGCATAAACACGCCTCAGTATCTTGTGTAAACTCATTGAAAGCATCCACTGTTTGGTGCATCCACTGATCTTGCTTTTCAAATTCATCTTCAGGCAGTGATAACCGTATCAATGCTTTGTATTCGTCTTCGATTTCAACTTTTTCAGAATCTTTTCTGATGTTGCCACTTTGTAGCTGAACATCAGATCTTGCTACAGACATACTTATACACTACCCCTTTAAGACGTGTTGACGTAAAGTCATATCTTCATAGGAATTCGAAACAAACTGATATCTTGCGATGAACAAGCTCACTTCTGTGTTCTCAGCATTTCAAAGTTTTCAGTAGTAGCTTTCCAATAAAGCTTAATGCTGTACTCACTAGCTTTCGTAGTTTTCAATATCCGTTAGTCGGATCAAAACAGGTAATGACCCTGTCCAGTCTGTCGAATTCGGTTCAAGATTTTGCAATAACCTCCACCCAACACTCTTCTGCGCTTTTGACTCTCCTCAAGATTCAGTAACTTCAGTTTCCTAGATGGTTTCCCAACCTACACACAGTTAACTTCAGCACTAGTCCCTACATCTTTTCTCCCACTATCCTTCCAAATGTTACCATCAACATTTCTAATGTAGTTGTGGCATGTTCTAGTGTAGATGGTGCATGACTAATGTAGATGGGGCATGTCGGTCGGCATGGACCAGTTGGGCCGAAAGGCCTGTTTCCACGCTGTGTGTCTCTAGCCACTTGGTCCTGACACAATAGGAGTATCTTCAGTGATGCCCTCTCTTCAGCTATCCAGTTGAGCATGTTATTGATCACTTGACAGTCTTCATGGTTCTCTCTCCATCATCCCTCACTGTCCTTGCACCCCTTGTGTTCTTGGTGTAACTTGTTGAATCAAATCTGCCCGAGCATTTGTAAAGTATTGTCAAACAGCATAATATCCCAGTCTGTGCCACATAAAATATATATAATTAAATGCCAACCTCTGAAGGTTGGTCATGAATTATGAGCCTGACAATTGAAAGAACCAGGGAATTCACAGCAGTGTGTATTGTTTACACATGACCACAAGTAGCCTCTGGTCATGATAACATAAGGAATCAAGTACATAAAACGCTGCATGAAGTGCTTTGTATCCTGAATAGTTAGAGACCAAGAGTCTCACTAATATTATAGCATTAACCTGCAGCCTGGAGTGTCTATTTAATAATAGCTTCAGAAAGGTGTGTTAACTGTCAAATAAGAGCAGTTTACAGAGAGCAAAGCGACAGAATAAATGCAGAAGTTCCCATTTATTAAAGCACTTTTTTTTTCAGTCAATGGCAAACAGTGAGTGATTAGACCTAATTTTGGAATTGACAAGATTTGTTATAATTTAAAATTTACTCCATCACATCACATCCCCATGTTTTCAACAATATTGCAATTTGTTCCTACAAATTCCCAGTCCAACCTTTCTAATCTCTGTAGGGTAATTGAATTTCTTTGTTTAAAAGGAGGCTTTTCTAGCTGTCAACCATAATTGAGATGGGAGAAATTTACAAACAAGAGGCCAAATGCCAGATCAGAGTTACCTCTCTGGAGTAACTACACATTATAGGTGTAAAGAGATCAAGACAATTTTACTGTGTTGTCACTAAATAATTTGGATACTTGACTTCCAAATGTTCACAATTCAAAAGCTATTAATGTCACAGTCAAGTCAGTATAAATAAGGGAAATTTGGAATCCCTTATTAATAAGTGTACTGCTACCAGCTAAGTTTGGGTTGACTCCAGTGAATGGTTCACAAGGGTGAAATAGCTTCCCTTTATTGGTCTGACCTTTTCTAGCAATCAATAAGATTTTTCTGCAATAAGCCGTTTTGGTTGTGGAAGACCATGCTTTCCACTTCTGGCTGGAACTGATGCTACAGTCTCTGGTTAATTGGGAATATTTACTTTTGGACATTTTTTGCTCCAAACTTTAGAGTATATTGCAATTATATGGCAAATTTTAAAATCTTAGAACCACTCAAACCACTCAAGTGTTTTTGCTCTTTTTTGCTCTTTTTCCAGGGAACTGGAATATTTCACACTGCCCCTATGATAATACACTTACCGCCTCTCATAGAATTGATTATATCTGCCTCTTCCCTCCGGGGATGAATAAAGTTCTATCGTATCGAATCGTATTGTATCATATCGTAATACATCCTTTCCTTTGACCAGTGCAGTGCCACTATCTAACTAGAAAAGTTCAACTTCTGTTGCAATGGACCTGTTGGATAGTTTAATGGGGCGATCCACAGACAAATACCAATAGATATGCATAACAAAAGTCTTGGTGCACTGTCAATGCGCTGAGAAGAAGGAAATAATGAATAAATGTTCACTTACATCTTGGAACAAGTAGTTTGTGAAGAAACTTGCAGTTTTGTTTTCCTTGGCAATCCATTCCTTGGCAATAGTAGCAACTTGAGAGATCGCTAACAAGTAATCAATCAGCAAATAATATGTCAATAATTGAGATGCTTTTAGTAGCACTGGCCTGGTGTGTTTCCCTCTGCTGAATGCATGTTTATCCATACAATTTAAGCAAGAGCATTAGCTAGTACATAGGACTCCAATTTGTCAGTCCTGGTGTTAATTTGGGATTGTTTGTTGACAAATATCATGATCTACCTACTAAGTATACATCAGCTGCACATATATTATCACTATTACCAATATGATGACTCAGGTCGCATGATGTTTTTTAGTTCAGAGATAAAGCATGGAACAAGCCGTTCAGCCCACTGAGTCTGTGCCAACCAACAATCACCCAGTATATTAGTTCTATCCTGCACACCAGAGATAATTTTACAGAAGCCAATTAACCTACATGTCTTTGGGATGTGGGAGGAAACAGGAGCAGCCAGAGAAAACCCACATGGTCACAGTGAGAATGTACAAACTCCGTATGGATAGCACCCTTGGTCAGGATCGAACCCGGGTCACTGATGCTGAAAGGCAGCAACTTTACCACTGCACCACCCATTGAGATCAATCCAAAATCTTCTTTCCTGTAAGATTTAATGATTCTAAAATTCAGTATCTTCAGCCTACATCGTCTGCAATTTCATCCCCAAGGTCCAACTCTTCACACTTTTCTCTTCCTTTAATATTTTCTTTGGGATCTTTTGCTTTGACTGTACTTTTGGCCAAGCTTATTAATACCTCATTTTACTTATTTCTCATTTATTTTAATTAACCTTCCTGTGAAATTTTGCCTTCATCAAAAATGGAATGCAAGTCATTGCTGACATATCAGCACTTCTTAATAGTCCTAGTTAATCAAGTAACATTTTTTCAAAAACCTTCATTTCTGAAATTATCATGAAAAATTACATAATTGCTTCATCTCATTTGAACAGAGCACTTCTGATCTGGTGTGATTGAGATCAAAGGGACTTGGAAAGATCAGGATTCATGCCATAACTTGGCTGATATTTAACAACAGCATAATCTTTAAGATGAAAAAGCACTGAGGAAGGAGACAAATAGCTGTCCATTTGGGCTACTTACAAATTCAAGTCCTTTTCCACCTGATATTATTGTGTATAATATTAATGGCAATTATAATTGCATTGGACCAAAGTAATTTATCAGCATGGCCCTAACTGAACTTCTATTGACAGCTACCCAGCTTACTTCAATGATTCACAATTAGTTTTGTGATAACAAAATGGCCTGGAAATTTATTTCTACTTGGATACAAATGCAGGAAATGTAGAGCACGGGGATCCAGGTGGGTTTGTTCTGGAAATGAGTGAACTTCATCAGAACACACCATGCAAGGCGGCAAATGTGTTTCGGGTTGTGCCTTTTGATAACCTCTAATTTTGGGAATGGTGCATATCACAGTGAAGGAACTGCACCATGTCAGGAGCTTCTCAAGCACAAGTGCTTTTATTTGCAGGGTTTGTGTGGTCCACTGCAGCCATGGAAGCGTCAATCATGATTTGCATCTACATCTCCCATGCGTGTGTGTGTGTGATTGAGAAGGGACCCTTCGCATGAGGGCTTATAATCTGTAGAAACCTGGAGAAAATCCTAAAGCATGTCCTGTAGAAATAGCATTTATTTTAGATCCAAGGGACGGCTAGAAATCAGAGATGTGGCTGAAATGTTGCTTCTATTCATATCATATCATATCATATATACACAGCCGGAAACAGGCCTTCTCGGCCCACCAAGTCCGTGCCGCCCAACGATCCCCGCACATTAACCCTATCCTACACCCACTAGGGACAATTTTTACATTTACCCAGCCAATTAACCTACATACCTGTACGTCTTTGGAGTGTGGGAGGAAACCGAAGATCTCGGAGAAAACCCACGCAGTTCACGGGGAGAACGTACAAACTCCTTACAGTGCAGCACCCGTAGTCAGGATCGAACCTGAGTCTCCGGCGCTGCATTCGCTGTAAAGCAGCAACTCTACCGCTGCGCTACCGTGCCGCCCTAGTGTTTAGCCTTTGTAAAACGGAGCTCCCAACTGACCCTGAAAATTCAGCGGTGATGAATGATGTTGTTAAGCTGGAAAAGGTGCAGAAAATATTTATGAGAATGTTGCCAGGACTCAAGGGGCTGAGCCAGTTGAGCAGGCTAGGACTTTATTCCTTGGAAGATCTTATAGAAGTGCACAAGACCATGAGAGGAATAGAGGAATAGATAGAGTAAATGCACAGAATATTTTACTTGGAGTAGGGGAATCAAGAATCGACATAGGTTTAAGGTGAAGGGGGAAAGATTTAAGATCAACCTGAGGGTGGTAGGTGTATGAAATGAGCTGCCGGAGGAGGTAGTTGAGTCAGGTACTATCACAATGCTAAAGAAACATTTAGTCAGGTACATGGATAGGAAAGGTTTAGAGGGATATGGGGCAAATGTAGGCAGGTGGGACTAGTATAGATGGGTTGGCATGGACAAGTTGTGTCAAAGGGCCTGTTTCCACACTGTATATGACTCTATGATTCTATGATTGGAGCAAAAGACTCCAGTGAGCTTAATCCCAACAAAATTGCCATGGGAAAGCTTTGGACATATTAACTTAAACAATCCATCCATTTCTATATTAATGTAGCTTCATGTTTTGAAGTTCAACTTGACTTTGGCTTATTCGTATCAAGTGGCATGACATTTTACTCATTTCAACTACATGAGATCCACTAGAGAATATCTATCTGGACAACTGGCATTTTTCTAGAAATTGATGTACCCAAGCCTATAAATGATTACACCCAAAATGTTTATTGGTGTTAAATCTGTGTTGCGGGATATTTCAATACTCTTCATAAAAAATCATGGGGCGTAGACCACAGAGTTGACAAGTTTCCTTTTGTGATACTGCTCTAAAACTGGCTTTGTGGATTTCAATAGTCTCTGCAAGGCAGCTCTTGAAAGAACATAAACAAAACAAGCACCACTCTTCCAGCTAAAGGAGAGTGTTGCCAATGAATGGATGAATGCTGCATTGATGGGGGAAAGAATGAATGGTGGGAGTATGCTCACAGGGTGATCAGAGAGAATTGAACAGCCTTCTGATAAACAACGTCTGCAGGAGACATGTTCGGTGTCAACTTTTGAGTCCACAATCAAGTGTTCCTGACAGGACCTCGGGAAAGCAACCAACATAATTTAGGACCACTCGCAGCCTGGTCATTTTCTCTTCTCCCCTCTCCTGTTGGGCAGATAAAACAAAGAATTGGAAGCAAATACCACCAGGTTCAGGAACAGCCTCTTCTCTGCTGTGATCAGACTCTTGAATGGAACTCTCATATTTTAGGGATGAATTTCCTGATCTTCCAATCTACCTTGTTACATCCCTTGCACTTCTTTATCTGCACTTTCTCTGTAGCATTTAGTTTAGAGATAGAGCGTGGAAACAGGCCCTTATGCCCACCGAGCCCACGTCAAGTGTCACCTGTACACCAGTTCTATGTTATCCCACTTTCACATCGTACACACTCGGGGTAATTTACAGAAGCCAATTAACCTGATTCCACCAGGTGGCGCCAGCAATGGCTGCCTCGCCAACAATCTGTCTGTCCCTTCCTTCTTTTTTGTTTGTTTGTATGTGTTAAATGGATGTTTTTAGTGTTCTTTAGCTTGTTTTTTTGTGGGGGTGGCGGGTGGGGCGGGGGTTGGGGGAAACTTTTTTTAATCTCTTATCTCGACGGAGATGCGATTTTTTTCCGTATTGTATCTCCGTCCGCACTGCAGCCTAACATCGAGGAGTTGGCGGCCTTTGCTGGAGACTGACTTCGGGAAGCCCAACTACGGGACCCTGCGGACTTACCATCGTGGAGCTCACGATCCCTGTCGGGGATAGACTTTGGAGCTCCAACTGCGGGAGCCTGCGGACTTTAACATCGCAGAGCTCGCGGTCTCTGGTTATAGACCGACTTCGGGAGCTCCAAGCCGCAGGAGCTTCGACCGCCCCGACGCAGGAGCTTCGATTGCCCCAACGCGGGGACTTCGATCGCCCCGACGTGGGGGCTTTGAGCGCCAGCTGCAGGGAGCTCGATTGCCCCGACTGCAGATGGTTCAACTGTCCTGACCGTGGGAGAATAAAAAGGAAGAAGTTTGACTTTATTGCTTTTCGTCACAGTCAAGAACGTGGGGAATCCGTTGCGGTGGATTTTTATGTTAACTTTATGTAGTTGCGTATCCTGTTTCTTTTTTTTAAAATTATGGCTGTATAGTAATTCGAATTTCACTGTACCTTAATTGGTACATGTGACAATAAACTGACCTTGACCTTGAAACCTCGCAACCTACAAACCTGCACACATTTGGAATGAGGAAACTGGAGCACCTGGAGAAAATCCATGAGGACACAGGGAAAAAGTAAAGACAGCACCCATAATCAGGATTGAACTGACATGAAAATCGTAGGCGTAACACTATATTCTGCATTCTGTTTATTTTCTGTTTTTCACTACCTGATACACTTGTGTATGGTATGATCAGCCTGGATGGCATGCAAAAGGAAGTTTTTCACTGTATCACCACACACATGATAATAATACCCCAATGCCAATAACAAATGGGTTGATGGGAAGTTACCAGGTAGACCTTCAGAAAGACACGAGCACAATCCATGAAATCCTGAACGTTGGGGAAGATAACAACAATGAAAGCTAATTCCTGTTGTGCCACCTCCCATGGCAGAAGAAGGGTCTTGACCCAAAATGTCACCCATTCCTTCTCTCCAGTGATGTTACTCCAGCATTTTGTGTCTATCTTCGTTTTAAACCAGCTTCTGCAGTTCCTTCCTACACAATAGTTAGCCTTACCTCTTTGTGCATGGAATTTGATTATCATTCCTGATATGGCGGAAAACAACAATTACTTTGCAGAGATGATGATCAGGCTTGGGCTCTGAGAGTGTCAGTGACCCTACACTTCATGGGTAAAGCAGTCAAGGTATTCATGGGAGATCAAGCATGAAGTAGTCAGAGGTCTCAGGTCACAGTAAAAACAATGAATGTAAATTCAGTGAAGCACCTTGAAAAGCAGCCTTTCAGGACCAACAGCGTTAATATTATTTGGCTGTTCTGTGAGAAGATCAGAACCATTGTTTTACAGACTATTGAAGTTGGAAAAAAATATTCACTGCAGATTAATTTTGTTTGTGGCTCTACTGGTAAGATACATCAGAGGGTATTTTTTGTTGTTGCAAGAATTGAAGTGTTAAGGAGAAGAGAAATCCCATCAAAAAAGGGTAGACACAAAATGCTGGAGCAACTCAGCGAGTCAGCCAGCATCTCTGGAAAAAAGGTATAGGTGACTTTTCAGATTGAGACACTTCCTTAGACCTTCCTATCAGGAAGGATCCCAACCTGAAACATCACCTGTCCCTTTTCTCCAGAGATGCTGCCTGACTCTCTAAGTTACTCCAGCATTTTGTGTCTATCTTTGGTGTAAAGCAGCATCTGCAGTTTCTTCCTACCCATCAAAAAAGGAATTGTATTTCCCAATGGGTGGGAAGCCAGAAATGTGCACAACATTTTTTTTAAATGGGTGAATGAATTTTGAACCCTTCTGTTTATTTATATTATTTCCAACTTTTTTCATTCCCAGCATTGTTATAAGTCCCCATGCCAAGACGATGACATTGATGAATGGATCTTTGATTTCACTGTTCTAATACTGAACTTACTTTATACTGCTTTCAGAAAAGCACAATTGCACTTATTTTACAAGCAGTCATCAATAATCTTGTTACAAAAATCACCAATGGATGTTTACCTCATCAAAATATTAAAGAATGCAGCATAAATTATTTCTCTCTCGCTCCCTTTGTTGGGCCAAAGTAACCTTTTCCACGCTGTATAACGGTATGGCTCTACGACACTAGCATTGTGAAATAAAAATAATAAAATCCAACTATATATTTTCATGAACTCTAGCTTTGAGATGCAAAGCTGATATCCTGAAATTAGTTTACCACGTTATGCCTAACACCTCCTTGCGAACAATGCTATTTCTCCCCAAACAACTGCAATTTAGATCATCGTTATGATGAAGAAAACACATATTCTGAAATATTCTGCATTATAAAATGATTATTATCTATAAAGAGTTGGAGGGTTTCCCTGCACTGCTGTATGCTAATGATTTTGTCAGCGGCTGTATGTGCATATAGATGTGGAAAGTAAGTCAAGGTATCCAATGAAGCTATTTGAATTGATTTGTCTGTGCACCCACCCATTAGTCAATATACCTTGAACTCCTGCATTCACACTTCGTTCCTCATAAACATATTTTGCTCCACTACTTATAAGAAGCAGAAGGGCAAGTCAATTCTGATCCACCCAAGCTGCTTTGATGCAAAATATAATTAAAGTGGAGACGGCACACATATACAAGTTTAAGCTACTCAAGTTAAGTCTAAATCATAAGTAAACAAATTCTGTTCCAAAATGGATCTCATTTATCAAAATTGAGTTATTTTTCAATTTCATAAGACTTCCTGTATAACCAGTGGTGCAGAGTATCCATGCAGACAAAATGTTTTTTTGTTAGTGTCAAGCATTTATGTTATCTGCTTACTTTCAGATATATGTTGAGTTAATCTAATGCTCATGTTTGATTTGAAGCAAAGTAACCAATACTAACGTATTGCCTCCAGGGGTATCATGTTGTATTTGGAGTGGAAGAAATCTGGAAAATGAGTGTGTGCAATAATACAGGGAAAAAAATGGATGTAAGTTTTACGAAGGGAGTTTGAGAAGTTGGATAATTACCCTGTAGAACATTCAGGGTAGTCGTTTTTGATAAACATATATATTAAAACAGACGAGGTTAGTTAGGCAGAAGCAAATCAAACATGTGCCACAAAATTGGAAGAGTTTCAGACATCTCAAGGACTGGGATCTGTTCTGTGGTGTGTGGTCTGGAGATCAAATGGGATTTATTTTAGTGCCTTCATGGAAAGAGCAAGTAGTATTTTAATACAGAGGGAATGTTACAGAACAACATGGGAATAAAATTAATAAGAACAAAGATTAACAAATATAAAATTCTAAGGTAAGTGTAGTGAGAAAGAGGAGATGTTTAGGATAAAATTGATAATACATTTCCTTTCCGAAGATTATGAATTACTCAGAGACAGTCTAAACAGAAGCTGAAACAATGAGAAATCTACTTCAAATGCAGGAAATCAACCAGCTAACATCAATATGGTTATTTCAAGGGTGAATTAAAATATCCCTACCTACACAATATATAGCAGATTTAAAAGAAAAGTAAAGTGAGATAGCTGATCCTATTAATAAAAATGTAATTACAGTCCTAATATTGATGGATAAGTGATCAATTTGGATTAAGAAGAAAATAATCATGCACTTTCTCCTGTAGTTTGGGGTCAGGAGAACTCTCCCATTACACAAACACCTTGGCAAGAATTGGTACAGCAGATCTTTTCCTACAGATTGTAATCCACTAGGCTCCAACATTGGGGAAAGAAATAACCTAAAGCTTAAAAAATATATATTATTTGAAATAAAACAATTGAAATGATACAGAATAAAACAGTGGAGAAGGTCATCTCCAATGGGCCAGAGCTGAATCGTGTATTTTAAACATCAAATGGTTGCATGCAAATTGTGATTCCAAAAAAACAGAGTCATGGAACCACACAGCATAAAATTCGGCCCTTCACCCCACCTTATCCATGCCGACCAAGGTGGCCTTTTGAGCTATTCTCATATGCCTGTATATAGACAATAGACAATAGACAATAGACAATAGACAATAGGTGCAGGAGTAGGCCATTTGGCCCTTCGAGCCAGCACCGCCATTCAATGTGATCATGGCTGATCAATCTCAATCACTACCCCGTTCCTGCCTTCTCCCCATACCCCCTGACTCCGCTATCCTTAAGAGCTCTATCTAGCTCTCTCTTGAATGCATTCAGAGAATTGGCCTCCACTGCCTTCTGAGGCAGAGAATTCCACAGATTCACAACACTCTGACTGAAAAAGTTTTTCCTCATCTCAGTTCTAAATGGCCTACCCCTTATTCTTAAACTGTGGCCCCTTGTTCTGGACTCCCCCAACATTGGGAACAATGTTGAAAGTCAAGGTACACCACATCCACCAGCTCTCCCCAGTCAATTTTCCTAGTTACATCCTCAAAGAATTCCAGAAGATTAGTCAAACATGATTTCCCCTTCGTAAATCCATGCTGACTCGGAACAATCCTGTTACTATTATCCAAATGCTCCGCAATTTCGTCTTTTTTAATTGATTCCCCATCTGTCAGACTAACTGGTCTATAATTTCCCGTTTTCTCTCTCCCCCTTTCTTAAAAAGTGGGACAACATTAGCTACCCTCCAATCCACAGGAACTGATCCTGAATCTATAGAACATTGGAAAATGATCACCAATGCGTCCACAATTTCTAGCGCCACCTCCTTAAATACTCTGGGATGCAGACCATCAGACTCTGGGGATTTATCAGCCTTCAGTCCCATCAGTCTACCCAACACCATTTCCTGCCTAATGTGGATTTCCTTCAGTTCCTCCATCACCCTAGGATCTCTGGCCACTAGAACATCTGGGAGATTGGTTGTATCTTCCTTAGTGAAGACAGATCCAAAGTACCGGTTCAACTCATCATTTGGCCCTTATCCCTCTAAATCTTTTCAATCTATATATCTGTTCAAATGTTTTTTGAAGGTCGTAATTGTATTTGCTTCAATAGCTTCCTCTGGCAGCTCATTCCAGATATGGATCATCCACAGTTGCACCTGAGGTCCCTCTTAAATCTCTCTCCTTTCATCTTAAGCCTCTGTCCTCTACCTTTAGAATCTTCTGCCATGAGCGAAAAAAAACTGTTAGTGTTCAATTTATCCATGTCCCTCCTAATCTTGTACACCTCAGTAACGTTACCCATCAGCTTCTTATGCAGCAAGGAAAGAGGTCCCAGCCTATCCAAACTCTCCCTATAACTCAAGCCCGCAAATCCAGGTAACATCTTGGTGAATCACTTCTGCACCCTTTCCAACTTAATGACTTCAGTCCTACAGCTGGGTGAGCAGAACAGCACATAACATGAGTGCTCTCAACAATGAGTTCTACAGTTACATCATGATGTCCCTTTTGCACTCAATACCCTTGCCATCAAAGACAAGCATGCCAAAGGTCTTCTTCAGAACCCTTCCATCTAATTTGTCATTTTCAAGGAACCGTGCACCTGTACTCCCACATCTCTCTGTTCCACAACACTCTCCAGCACGCCACCATTTACTGGTTTGATCTACCAAAGAGGAATACCTCATGCTCGTCAGAGTTAGATTTCATTTGCCAGTCCTTGGATGACTTTCCCAACTGACCAAGATCTTGTTGTAAACTTAGATATTCTTCCTCTCAGTCCACTGTACAACCAATTGCTTAGCCATCTGCAAATTTACCATAATATATTGTCATGTATTGCATTGTCATCCAAATTACATATATCCATATACAACAAACAACAGTGGGCCTGGCACTGACCCTGAGGCATTCCACTAGTCAGAGGCCTGCAATCAGAAAAGCAAGCCTCCACAAGTACCCTTTGACTCCTTTCTCCATGCCGATTTTGAATCCGGTGGACTAGCTCACCTTGGATTCCATGTGATCTAACTTCCCAAACCGGCCTACCATGTGGGACCTTGCCAAAGGCCTTACTAAAGCCCATATAGACAACATCTACTACCCTGTGCTCTTCACTCCTCTTGATGACCTCTGAAAAATATTATCAGATTCCCACGCATGAAGCAATGCTGACCATCCCTAAATATTCCATTCCTGTACAAATGCTGGTAGATCCTGTCCCTAAGCATCCACTCCAACAACTTTCTCACCACTAACGTCAGCCTCATCTGCCTGTAGGTCCCTATCTTGTCCTATTTAAGAAGGGCTGCAAGGACAAGTTAGGGATCTACATTAGCCACCCTCGGGTCTTCCAGAACTTCGCTTGTGCCTTTGATGCAAATATCTTTGCAAGGGCCTCCACAATTTCCTCCCTAGCTTCCCACAACATCTGAGATAACACGTAGTCAGGCCCTAGGGATTTATCCACCTTAATGTGCTTTAAAACTTCAATACCTCCTTTTTGATAAGTTAAACCAGTTAATCCTTTGTTTACTCCTATCACTCAAGCGCAATCAATATGCTTCCACTCATGGAAATTTAATTTACAATGTTTAAAAAGATAGATAGCATAAAATTTTTAGATTCGGCAAGAATTGGAAAAGATATCCAGGAGATACACATCCCTACAAGTACAATTAATACTTCAGCATTGAGGAAAATAAAAATCACCTTTTTTGGAATTAGAAACTAAATCTGATTGGAGAAATTATGAAAGACAATCATTGCCAAGAATAGTTGTCGACGACATAGAGTCGGAAAGAGGCCCTTTGGGCCACCTCATCCATGCCAATTAGGATGCCCCATCTCAGCTAGTCCTAGTTGCCTGCATTTGGCACATATTCATTAAACCTTTTCTATCCATGTACCTGTGCAAGTGTCTTTTTTAAGTCCTGTTATAGTATTTGCCTCAACCACCTCCTCTGGCAGCTCATTCCATGTACATACCACCCTCTGAATGCAAACGTTGCCACTCGGTTTCCAATTAAAGCTTTGCCTCTCAACGTAACCCTAAGCTTCTTCCCCTACTCTGGGTAAACGTGCTTCAGATAAATGCCTCATTCGCCTGGCTGAAGACAGTCGCCTGGCTGAACACTGATGAACTATGTGTGAAGATGGAGATCTCTTGTCTGTATCTATTATTCATGAATGCCAAGAATTTGTTGTTGCCTAGGGTTCATTGCTTCCGAAGAGGAGGTTCACAGAAGGGCCACAAAACTGATCGTTAAATATCAGTAGACAAGATTAAAAGGAAAGACAGGAAAAACCTGTGGTGAATCTGTGGAATTCTTTGCCACAGAAGGCTGTGGAGGCCAAGTCAATGGATATTTTTAAGGCAGAGATAGATAGATTCTTGATTAGTACGGGTGTTAGGGGTTATGGGGAAAAGGCAAGAGAATGGGGTTAGGAGGGAGGGATAGATGTCTTGATTGCACGGCGGTGTAGACTTGATGGGCCGAATGGCTTAATTCTGCTCCTATTACTTATGACCTTACAAACCTTGGAGTTAGATTTTCAACTCTATTAGCTGGATTATTAATGATTATCTGGTTGGTGTACCAAGAGAAACTCTATGGGGAGTTTAACGAGTCATGACACTAGTCTAGTATTCTTACCACTTAATACAATGGAGGGAAAATCAGGCAGGCTCATTTTCCATTTCGTGATTTTTTTCAGCACCATCTCTTAGGTGGTAAAGATGAAAAATCTTTCTTCAGACCACTCCCCTTACAAACACCTCTTCATTTAGCAAAGGTGATATATTAAAATAGATATTTTGATTCTGTGCAGGCTTCAGATGGTAACGATTCATAGAGCTATACAGTATGAATACGGGCTCTTCAGCCCAACTCATCCAAGTTGCTCATGTACGCCATTCTAATTTGCCTGTGCTTGACCCATAGCATGCACCTGTTTGAATACATTTTAAACATTACAATTGTACCTGCTTCCATAACCTCCTCTTGCAGCTCATTTCATATACTTTCACCTTCTGTGTAAAAGACTTGCCATCAGATCTCCTTTACATCTTTCCCACATCACCTTATCCCCTCTATTTTAACCCTGTAGAAAAGACTGTTGCTATTACCTTATTCATGCCTCTCATCCCTGGCCATGTCCTCAGGACCCGCTCGGACCAGCTGGCAGGAGTATTCTTAGATATCTTTAACATCTCCCTGCTCCATGATGTAGCTCCCACCTGCTCTAATAAGACCACTATCATCCCAGTCCCAAAGAAAATTAAGGTAGTGGTTGGCTTAATGACCATCGTCCAGTGGCTCTGACAACCACCATTGTGAAGCGCTGTGAGAGGCTGGTCATGGCGCACCTTAATTCCAGTATCTCAGGCAGCCTAGATCCAGTGCAGTTTTCTGTAGATTACAAGCTATGGTATGGAAACGGCACAAAGTACTCCGTGTAGAATACCATCTTCACCATCCAGTCTACCCAGGAAATCCAAGTGTAGAATACCATCTTCACCATCCAAGTCTACCCATGTCGCCACGTTCAGGAAACCACGTATCTGTGTCCCTATGTCCTGTTGTTCAACAAAACTCCCCAGGGCCCGGCCATTCACTGTGTATGCATCATCCTGGTTTAACTTCACAAACTGGATCACTAATCTGAGTTAAATTCCATCAGCAATACCCTTGTCTACATTCCCAGTTGATCTAAATCCAGTTGCAAACCTAACACAATCTTCTTTAAATCCACCATTCCACTAACTTAGATGTCATCTGCAAACTGAATAATCACACCATCGACATTTTTTCCAAATCATTAATATATGGTGAGTAATAAAGGGTCCAGTACCAATACCTGTAGCACACTACTGGTTACATGTCTCCAGTCTGAAAGGCAACCCTTCACCATCATCTTCACCATTGCCTCCTACCACCAAGAAAATTTTATATCCAATATTTTATCTTATCCTGGATCTTTCTGACAAATTTTCATGGGTTGGATAATTGACCCGTGCATTACAAATACTTGCCATGGAGCTGTGCATTACAAATACTTGCCATGGAGTGAGCTGATAGAATAATTTGGATACGTTTATTTATTGCATTGTCATTACATAAACCATTAAATGCTGGGGATATTTACCCCTTAATCCCATGTAAATGCAGACAACAAAAATAAGAACATTTTAGGTTAAGATTTGTTATTGCATTTTTTGCAAATTTGTTATGCAAACATGTCTTTAACTTCATCTTAAATGTGTCTTTTTTCTTTTTCACACAGATTGACTTGAAAGCTAGAAATGTTATCATTTTTTCTGAGTAAACTTTGTTTTCCTTTATTCAAGGAGAACTCAGACCCAACTTTCTATTACACATCACTGTAATCTTTCTTAGGTTATTAAATGCGTCCAGGTTGTAAAGAATCTTTGGACTTTTCTTCCAGAATTCAAGCTGTGATATTGCTGAACATTTCTCTAGCATTAATTACTTGTGAATTATTCACCTGGGTAGAAAGGACAAACTCATCTCCCTATTTGTAAACCACAAGATGCAATCAATTAAATAGGCTTTATTTACCTTTTCATGTGCAATTACTCTGCCATTTTGCACTTCTCAAAGCTGATTAATGATGCAGGTCCTGATGCAGGTCCTGATGCAGGGCTCGACCCAAAACATTGACTGTCCTTTTGTCTCCACCATTGCTTCCTGACCCATTGAATTCGCCCAGTAGGATTTTTTTTGCTGTGAACTGTTTCGATTTTTGGTTCACATTTGTATGTGTGAAAAATAAATTACAGATTTAGTATGGTTGCTCATTTTTTTTTCTACCAATGACATTTCACATAGTGGTCAGTCTCATGGTTATGAGAAACTACAAAAATATATTGTTTTAATCCTTAACACCTGATCCTTGCAGATTTACATTGTTCCCTTGTCCCCAATGGTTTCAAATAAACTTTTCAAATCAATGTTTGAATAGCTCTTGATCTTATTTCCACATGTCTTTCACAATGAAAAAACTGTACCAAGAAAAGACACAAAGTGCAGGGGTAGCCCAGTTGGCCAGGCAGCATCTCTGGAGAGCATGGCACTATTTCCCAACTCTTTCACACTTCATTGGGCTGTCTTCTGCACGAACTTCCACTCTGCCCTCAAATTCACTTGCACTATCTCTGACACCTGTCTCAATCTCACTGACCCCATCACATGGGATAGACTATTCACTATTCTACTACAACCACACTGAATTCCAAAGGTACATTGAGTACACCTCCTCCCACCCTTTTAACATTTCACTCCTTTTCTCTCATTACCTGACACCGTTTGTCACTTTTTCATCTCTAGCCTTTGTCACTTATTCCACTTATCTGCCAATGAAAGATTCCTCCTCTGAATCCTGTTATTGTTTAAGATATACATAAAAATCTGGAGTAACTCAACAGGTCAGGCAGCATCTCTGGAGAAAAAGATTGGGTGACGTTTTGGGTTGTAACCCCTCTTCAGACTGAGATTCAGGGGAAAGCTTTTATTGCCACCCCCCCCCCCCATTTTCTCCCTTCAGCTGCAATCATTATGTAAAAGGGTCCCTATCAGAAATGTCGCCTATCCATTCCCTCCATTGATGCTGCCTGACCCACTGAGTCACTCCAGCATTTTGATTATTACTGTAATTGGTATAGTACTGAATTGTTGTAAGGAAATTGTAGGTGATCAGTCACTGGCTCATAATTATTAGCCAATATGGATTTTCAAATGTGAATTTATGTCAAATATGCTTAGATTTTATCCCTCTCTTTTTTCTTGCTTATTTTATTCAAAATTTGAAACCTGCTTTCATCATTTAACCGTCATTTATCTGTCTCAAAGTCAAACATATATAAGGTATGTAATGAAAACTCTGAAATTGCGGGGATGGGGAGAGATGGATGTGCTATTTTGCACAGAAGAAAAACCATAATAGATAGCACCCAAGTTGAATCCCACACAAATTGGCTGCAATATTTAATTATTCACATCTCCTTCGCTTCAGAGACCTTTTTGAATTTGTATAAGCTATGCTGAATGAAGAAAACATAATCTAGTATGTTGATCTGAATAGTTCCAAATGGAAACAAAGCAATTAAAGCAGGAGGTTAAGGTTTTTATTGCGGAAGTGGCGGCGCCTAACGGCTGCGGCTCGCTAGCAGTCTGTTCGTCTTTTTTCCTTTTTTTTTGTTGTGTGTCGGTGTTGCGATGGTTTTTGGTTTTTTTTGGTTGTGTATGTGTGGGGGGGTGGTGGTGTGGGTGGGGGGATGGGGGAAACCTTTCTCTTTTAGGTCTCTTCCTCACGGCGCGGGGTGCGGCTCGGCCGCGGGGCCTTCCATCGCCCGGCGCGGCTCGGCCGCGGGTCCTAACATCGCCCGGTGCGGCTCGGCCGCGGGACCTAACATCGCCCGGTGCGGCTCGGCAGCGGGACCTAACATCGCCCGGCGCGGCTCGGCCGCAGGACTTTTCATCGCTGGTGCGGCTCGGCCGCGGGACTTAACATCGCCCGGTGCGGCTCGGCCACGGGACTTAACATCGCCCGGTGCGGCTCGGCCGCGGGACTTAGCTGCGCACGGCTCGGCCGCGGGGCCTTCCATCGCCCGATGCGGCTCGGCCGCGGGGCCTTCCATCGCCCGGTGCGGCTCGGCCGCGGGGCCTTCCATCGCCCGGTGCGGCTCGGCCGCGGGGCCTTCCATCGCCCGGCGCGGCTCGGCCGCGGAACTTAGCTGCGCACGGCTCGGCCGCGGGGCCTTCCATCGCCCGGCGCAGCTCGGCCACGGGAGTTAGCTGCGCAGGGCTCGGCCGCAGGGTCTTCCATCGCCCGGCTCGGCCGCGAGACGTTTCAGCGCCCGGTGCGGCTCGGCCGCGGGGACTTCCATCCCCTTGCGGGGACTGTGCGGGTCAGTCGGGGACGAGCTGTCTGTCCGTGGGCGGGGGGAAGAGAGTGGAAGTTTTGTTGCCTCCATCACAGTGAGGGGGTGTTTGGAGTCACAGTGATGGATGTTTGTGTTGGGGTCATGTGTCTTGTGTTCTTTTTCTTTTTTGTGTGACTGCTATGTAGTTTCGTTCGGTACCTTGGTACCGAATGACAAATAAAGCTCTGTTGACTGTTGACTGTTGACTGTTGATTAGTTTTCTCCTGATACAATTGATTTTTTTTGCTCGCTACTGATCACCAAATAATCTACAAACACATCGAAGAGGCTACTCTTTATATATAAGCCTCGGCAGTGATTGAATAACAACAAGGCTCTTAACAGTGGGGTAATACAGCACATGAATCTAATCCTGATGTCCACGTGTATAAATCCAGTAGGTACCAATTGGAAGAAAAAAACATGGGCAACTCATTTTCCGGAGATACCTTTTGGAGGTGCTGCTGTGGCAGACGCCTTCCGGATGTCTTCCAGAGGTGCTGCTTAGAAGTCGAGGCGGGTGCCTCGCGGCCTGGGCGTCATGGTCCGGAACCTCACGAGTCGGAGGTAGAGCCTAATGGGTCGACGATACCCACGGCTGGGTCGGCACCACAGAGGCGTCCGGAGGGGACCCGGCAGCGTTAGTGGAGAGATCGGTGCGACGGACGGACGAGGATGGACACGTGGACGTGAGGACGCCGCTGCCGAGGGAAGGAGCAAAGAAAGGAGGACCCGGCATGTGGGGACCGCCATGGGGCGGGGGAATTTATATTTTGTAAGCGCCCTAACTATTTACATACCTCGGGTATGCAAGCAAAGAAATTTCACAGTGACTTGTTACACGTGACAATAAAGTATTCAATTCAATTCAATTCAATTCAATTCAATTCTAGCTGAGGCTAATTGCACCTCCGATAATCCTGCCCTGTCTGAGATCAGTTAATTGACTACAGACTGAATCGCACCTGTGACCTCCCGATCTTTACAAGCACCTGCTATTCAAACTAACAACAGTAATTGAGATTGCATTTAATATGTTCACAGTTTCACGGGTGGCACGGTGGCGCAGTGGTAGAGTTGCTGCCTTAGAGTACTTGCAGTACTGGAGACCGGGGTTCGATCCTGACTACGGTTGCTGTCTGTACGGACTTTGTACGTTCTCCCTATGACCTGCGTGGGTTTTCTCCAAGATGTTCGGTTTCCTCCCACAATCCAAAGACATACAGGTACGTAAGTGAATTGACTTGGTGTAAGTGCAAATTGTCCCTAGTGTGTGTAGGATTGTGTTAATGTGCGGGGATCGCTGGTCGGTGCGGACTCGGTGGGCTGAAGTGCCCATTTCCGCGCTGTATCTCTAAACTAAACTAAACTAAGATGCTAACTAGTTCAGGAAGTGATCAGCCTAGATCACTAGAAGCCATGATCTGGCTTGCATAAACCATTCTTCTAGGCATGGCACATTCAAAATATCGCTTGAGAGAAATTAACCAAGTGGATATGGATGGTATTTGAAGTGCACGGACAAACATATTGTAGGGTGGTGAATCTGTGGAATTCTTTGCTACAAACGGCTGTTGGGGCCAGGTCAGTGGATATTTTTATGGCGGAGATTGACGGATTCTTAATTAGTACGGGTGTCAGGGGTTATGGGGAGAAGGCAGGAGAATATGGCTGAGAGGGAGAGATACATCAGCCATGATTGAATGGCTTCTTCTGCTGTCTCTGTTTGTTGTCGTTCGCCTGACTGGGGTCAGTTGACAGGGCTCACCACGAGGAGATCGACAACATGAGCCCCAATTAACCTCCTCAATTCACTGTCACACTGAACACCACAGCCCCACCCGGCTCGGACATGAACCGCAAAGAGTGGGTCGCCCTGAACCGACTCCACACAGGGGTCGGCCGGTTCAATGCCAACATGCATCGTTGGGGGTTGTGTCCATCAGCAGCCTGCGTGTGTGGAGCAGACCAGCAAACAGCGCAGCACGTCATTTTCGACTGCACTGTCCTCCATCCCCCTGGTGGAGGGGTAGACCTCACGGCCCTTGACAACAGCACATTGCACTGGCTACAGCACCTGGAGTGCGTTACATAATTTCTGCTGCCTCAAACGCAAGAAGAGGATTGAATGGCAAGGTAGACTTGATGGGCCGAATGGCCTAATTCTGCTCTGAGAACTTATGAACTTATGAGTATTGGTAAATTAGTCGATTCATTCAACGAAACGCCATTAAATCAAAATATTTTATCAAACAGTGATTGGCCGAAAATATTTGCTGCAACAATCATTTGATTCAGTTTTGATTCAATTTTATTTGATTGACAGCTTGATTCAAAATTTAGAAAATCTGTTGGATAACACTACAAATATAAAAAAGTGTAACTTGTACAATGATTATTTATCATATGACAATGAAATTTATTCTTCAGATCAATTAATAGTTCCTTGCCCATATATACAGATTACATTTTTTTCCCATCTTTTTATTTTTGTAACCAATAGAAAACAAGCAATTTGCTTGACATCCCAAATAAATTGCTTAGCTGTAATGATTATCTGCCAGGGGCCATAATTTTACAAAAGGTGTTTCGCAATCATGTAAAATAATAGTTTCTAAGTGGATCTGAATGACTACAAATCATTGCAACAAATCACTTGACTACTGCCATATATTTCTCAGATTTCTGATGAGCTGGAGTAAACTTGTAACAAAATATAAATTGATTCCTTCACTTCCTTTTGGTATCACTTCTATTTATGTGGAGCTTAGTTGAAAATTGAACTTGCAGATTGAATATTTAGATCATTTGAGGAACAGACTATATTAAATAGAAACATTCTAAAACTGTCAACTATTTTTGAGATTGCTGGATAGCTCATCAGAAAATCTTACAGTATCGAGGTGGGCCCTTCAACCCACCTCATCAATGCAGACTGTGGTGCCTATCTACGGTATACAGGTCCCACGAGACTCCCAGGCCCCTATCTCTGTACATCTTTCCTACCTAGGTAGCTATCCAAATGCATTTTAGATGGTGTAATTGTATCTGCTTCGACAGTATCCTCTTATAACTTATTCCAGAAAATCGCCAATCTCTGTGAAAAATGAACTCCTCGGATTTCTTCTGTAGCCTTTTTATATTACCACACCCTTCCCCATTTCTGATGAAATAACCCTGATTAAAGAGTGACCCAGATACTGCTCTGAGATTTTCCACCCATTCTAATTTAGAAGTGTAGTGCATTTTTCAATTCCTAGATAAGCTAAATCTTGAATTTCATGTTTTCATCCTCATTTTCAAACTTCCTCTGGGCATTGCATATCTCTGCAACATCCTCAAATTCCATCATCTCTCCAGAATAAATACAGGAAATGTTGGGAGATGCTGAGAGAAACTTAAGTCAGGCAACATTAAGAGACACATTTCACATTTCAAGTCTGAGCACCTTGATCAGTTCCTTAGTGCTTTGCACAAAATGTTCTGCAGTCACCAGTCAAGGCTACTTTAACAGCGCTTCCCAAAGCCACAAGCTTGATCAATGAAGAAAGACAAGGAAATATGTCACACAGCACCCTTCTCTCCAAAACACATGACAGTCTGGCTTAGAACTTTATTGCCATTTGTTTATTATCACTGATCGCAATCCACAAACTCCTGAAACAACAACATTGTGAGAGCACCTTTATCAGAAGCATCGAGGCAAGAAATGCCTTATCGTTATCTATTTGAGGGCAGTTAATGTTGCCCGTGAAATGAATATAGAAAATTGTTTCTCTGATGAACCTATGCTGCTATTCATAAATAGTCTGAAGAAGAGCCCTGACCTGAAATGTCACTTTCCATTCCCTTCACAGATGCTGTCTGACCCTATGAGCTCCTCAGGCACTTTGCATTTTGATTCATGGGTTCATGGTATGAGGAAAGATTAAACAGCATGAGCCAGTGCTCTTTGAGGTTTAAAGGAATGAGAGGTGATTTAATTGAAACATACAAAGTTCTTACAGTGCTTGACAGGGCGGGTGCCTGGGTGATGTTTCCCCTGGATGGGATGTCCAGAACTGGAATTCCCAGCCATAAAATAAGGAATTGAGGGATAAGGAGCCAGTGGGCATTAAACCTTTGGAATTTTCTAATAAGTGTATTCACGATGCAGATCAATAAATTTTTAGATACTCCATTTTTAGATCAAGGATGTGGGATTAATGTAGGAAAATAGAGCTAAAGTAAAAGATCGATCATCGTCTCCATGAATTTGGAAACAGATTCAAAAGCCAAATGGCTTACCCCCTTTTCTGTTTCTTAAGACGTACTGAAACTGGTATTGATCCAACGATTGCTACTGCATAAATAAATAACTAATTAAATGGGGCAGCATAGTGGCGCAGCGGTAGAGTTACTGCCTTATAGCGCCAGAGATCCAGGTTCGATCCTGACTATGGGTGCTGTCTGTGCGGCGTTTGCATGTTCTCCCTGTGACCGTGTGGGTTTTTCTCTGGGTGCTCCGCTTTCCTCCCACATTCCAAAGACATCCAGGTTTGTAGGTTAATTGGCTTTGGTCAAATTGCAAATTCTCCCTAGCGTGTAGGATAGTGCTCGTGTATGGAGTGATTGTTGATCGGCGCAGACTCAGTGGGCCAAAGGGACTGCTTCTGCGCAGTATCCCAAAACTAAACTCTAAACGAAGTCAGTACCTGAGTGTTCAGACACAAAATGCTGGAGTAACTCAACGGATCAGGCAGCATCTCTGGAGATTGTGGATCGGTGACATTTCAGGTTGGGACCATTCTTCACACACATGTCCCCACCAATTCTGCCTGATCTGCTGAGTTACTTTGTGTCCTTTTTTTTGTAACCCAACATCTGCATTTCCTTGTTTCTACCTGAATGTTCAGCACATTTTGATAATTGTGACTAGTGGTGCGCCTCAGGGTTCGGTGCTGGGCCCGTTATTGTTTGTCATCTACATCAATGATTTGGATGAAAACATACAGGGCAAGACACTATAGGCCCAGACACTGTAGCCAGGGGGCTGCTGTAGTCCCGGACAGTGTAAGACTGAGCGCCGCCTAATCGAGGTTGCGTAGCAACCCGCCTCCCAGCCCGGGTGGCCCCCAGTGGTGGAACGGGAGCATGTGGCCACTGGCTGGGTGAGATCACATGGGGCGCGGGGTGGTGACATCACCTTGTTCCTTATTTGGGAGTGAGGAAGTTGGCAACCCTAGTTGTGGGTCTTTAATGATTTTAACTGCTTTCCTGAAGCAGCACTTCCTGTAGATGCCCTCTAGGGTGGGTAGGTAAGTATCCATGATGGACTGGACAATGTCCACCATTTTCATAAGCCTCCTTCATTCTAGAGCATTCAAGTTACTGAACCAGGGTGTGATGCAATCAACAAGAGACACTGCACAAAGTGCAGCTATCTCAGAGATCCAGCGACGGATTTGATTTTGACCTCTGATACTGTTTGTATTATTTATGCATGTTCTTCATGTGATCAAGTGGGTTTCCTCTGGCTCCTCTAGTTTTCCCCCAGATCCCAAAGACATGCTGATTGTTAGGTTAAGTGGTAGGTGACTGATAGAGAAATGAGTGCAGTTGTTGTGTGAGACAATAGAATGCAGGGAAATGTGGGTTATTGGGGCCAATGCAATTGCTCCATTGCAGTAAGGTGGTGAAACTATTTTCAGAAGATCACCTTGTTCAGATCAGATCAAAAACTTTCTACATCTTCTTTTCGAAGTATCTCTCCAATGCGATTGCTCTAAGATCTGGAAAAAACTATGTGGTTGGGAAATGTTCATTCACTTTTATAGATAAGTTGTAACTCCTTTAAATTCTGCATTAGGAATTCAATGTTGCCACCTCTGCCTCAATCTCTAAACTTATGCTCATTGCTCATCACAGTGTGAAGGCTTATGCATGAAGCCCATGAACAGTCACAAGCGTACTTACTGAGATACACTTCTGAAAGAAAATGTAGAGAGTTTTTGATCTGATCTAAACAAGGTGACCTACTGAAAATAGTCTCACTAGGAAGCTTCATTTTTCAAAATGTGAATTGTCTGTTCATGGGCAAATACAATGGATTGTAGTGACCATGGATTTATTATCATTTCCTTCTCTCCAGATAACAATTTTTCAGTGTGACATGTGGTATGTGATTTATTTCTATCCAGCCCATGAAAAGGAGAATTAACTTTGGTGTCATTGTCTACTCACCAGCCATGAGCTTTCAGTGTCTGATCAGAGATTAAGATCATCACCCACTGAATAAACAATGACTTCTCCGCACAGACTTTTAAAATGAATATGTGTAAGAAAATACCTGCAGATGCTGGCACAAATCGAAGGTATTTATTCACAAAATGCTGGAGTAACTCAGCAGGTCAGGCAGCATCTCAGGAGAGAAGGAATGGGTGACGTTTCGGGTCGAGACCCTTCTTCAGACTGATGTCAGGGGGGCGGGACAAAGGAAGGATATCGGTGGAGACAGGAATGTCAGGTGGAGACAGGTGGAGACAGGTCTGTCAAAATTGTTGTTCTAATTAGCTAATTTTCTTTTCAGTTTCCATTTGGATTACCTCTCAGTAAAATGTTTACAGAGAAATCTCTGATAGTTTCATCCAGATGTAATTAACTAGGAAAAAATATATAGTTCGTCATGTTACAAATACTACATGGTTGAAATAAATAAATATGATAAATGAAGAGGTCAAACTTTTGTGAATCATTCCCTATCTTGCATGCTCAATGGGGAAATCAATTTTGTGACACAGCTCATAAACATAGTCCATGCTTACTGGTGTTGCTATAAAGCAGTGGTGTATGTTCTCCAGTAATTAGTCATTTTCACAAACTCCAAGGGACTGTGATCCAAGTTATTTAATGGAGCCTGTGAATTAATTGAGCTTCATTTTATTAGTAGTACCTTCAGATCTGTTTTGAAAAAGGCTTAATCAGAAGGAAATTTATGATCTTTAAATAATAATTGTGCAAGATTGACAGCCTGCCTATTTATAAAAATCCTTATAGGCCATGTACACAGGGCCTCCTTGTATTTTCCTTCTGGTGTTAATAATTAATGAACAAGTTGACTGATTTCTGACAGCACTTCCCCAAATAACACAACTTCTGTTGTCAGCATCAAAGGTAGGAACCAGTCCTTGGACAAGACAAAATGAATGAGTAGCTGGCATAAAAGATCGAGAGTATATACAACATTCCATACTTAAAAACAGGTCAGGGTTGACGTAGCTGTTATTTCTTGGTTTCTGAAGCTCTCGATCACAAATAACACAGTCTCCAGGCTGCTCTTTCCAATTTTCCCATTTGGTCCTTTAGTCTGTGTGAATCTTTCTCTAATGCCAAGTAATTCATGCATTCCTTCCCCCACCCCTCTTTCTTCTCTCCCTCCCTTTCTTCCCCCCACCCCACCCTCCACTCTAGGCATCCTACGAATTCCACCATTTGCATCCTTGTATCCCTCTCATTAACACATCTTTCCCAGACAACAATGGGCCATTATGGACTCCACCCTTCCTGAGTTCATCTGTTGTTGGCCCTGCTTTGTTCTGGCCTTCTCTATCTTTCAGCCTGAAGAAGGGTCCCGAACTGAAATGTCACCTACTTCTTTTCTCTAGTGATGCTGCCTGACCCCGCTGAGTTGCTCCAGCATTTTGCGTCTCTCTTAGAATCTTTCTTCCAACGACTTTGCTTTATTTGACAACACTACAGGACCACTGTTTGTTTTTAGTGCTGAAAAATGTCACAGTCACCTGAGACCCTCTGTGATATTTTAGTTCAACCCTGCTCATCACCTCATGTATCATTGTCCATTATCCCCCGCATGCAGATCATTCTCACCAGTTCCAGTACCATTCTTCCAGTAAACCTACAATCTCATGAATAATTACTCATGTCTCCTTGTCTCCATCAACTTAATGGCCATGTAGGTTCAGGCTGGTCTATTTTTGTTCACAGACTTGATAAGTATTGAACAGACGAGTAATTGCTACAACAGTCCTTGCATAGAATAACTCACTTTAAGATGATATATTCACACTTTGTCTCAGTTCTACAGAATCTCTCCGGGTAATTACGAAACCAAAGATCCTTAGCACAATTATAGAAACACAAGCACATGTATGATTTACATATTAGCTGCACGGTTCTTTATCCAATTTTTCTACCATGGCTTATTATAACAGTTGTATACCTATTAACAAATAACAGATCATAAGGATTTTTTGGACAAAACAAACTCTCTTCATCTCTGAAGACGTAATTTTTAATACATATTCTCAAATTAAAGCCAACTTTTCATACTGATGCCAAGGATATTTGAATAGGATGCTGTACATGGCAGCATTTAAAAATAATAATACAGTGTAATGAATATGTTTAGAATGTATGATAATCCTGATATAACGGCATACATCACAGCGGTCAATACTCAGACCGGAGTATTTCTGGATGTCACCTCATTCAGATGAAAATGGAAGGGCTGACAATCGTGGTCTGTTTCCCAGAGGGGAGGAAGGCTGAAATCATTAGACACTAGGAACTGCAAAAGGCTGACTTACAAAATAAAGTACAAAGTGCTGGAGTAAATCAGTGGTCAGGCAGCATCTCTGGAGAACATGGACAGGTGATGTTTCAGGATGAGACCCTTCTTCAGACTGGTTTCATTGTTTGGGTTGAAATGAAAATATTCATTTTCATGTACATAAAATGATGAGAGATAGACAATAGACAATAGACAATAGGTGCAGGAGTAGGCCATTCGGCCCTTCGAGCCAGCACCGCCATTCAATGTGATCATGGCTGATCATTCTCAATCAGTACCCTGTTCCTGTCTTCTCCCCATACCCCCTGACTCCGCTATCCTTAAGAGCTCTATCTAGCTCTCTCCTAAATGTATTCAGAGAATTGACCTCCACTGCCCTCTGAGGCAGAGAATTCCACAGATTCACAACTCTCTGACTAAAAAAGTTTTTCCTCATCTCTGTTCTAAATGGCCTACCCCTTATTCTTAAACTGTGGCCCCTGGTTCTGGATTCCCCAACATTGGGAACATGTTTCCTGCCTCTAACATGTCCAACCCCTTAATAATCTTATACGTTTCGATAAGATCCCCTCTCATCCTTCTAAATTCCAGTGTATACAAACCTAGTCGCTCTAGTCTTTCAACATATGACAGTCCCGCCATTCCGGGAATTAACCTAGTAAACCTACGCTGCACGCCCTCAATAGCAAGAATATCCTTCCTCAAATTTGGAGATCAAAACTGCACACAGTACTCCAGGTGCGGTCTCACTAGGGCCCTGTACAACTGCAGAAGGACCTCTTTGCTCCTATACTCAACTCCTCTCGTTATGAATGCCAACATTCCATTGGCTTTCTTCACTGCCTGCTGTACCTGCATGCTTCCTTTCAGTGACTGATGCACTAAGACACCCAGATCACGTTGTACGTCCCCTTTTCCTAACTTGACACCATTCAAATAATAATCTGCCTTCCTATTCTTACCACCAAAGTGGATAACCTCACACTTATAGATAAGCTAGATAGCCAGAGTCTTTTTCCCATGGTCCAGGTGTCTAAAACTAGAGGGTAGAGGCTCAAGGTAAGAGGGAATAAGTTTAAAGGGTATCTGAGGGTATATGTTTCACAAAATGAGTAGATGCTACCTGGAATGAGCTGCTAGGGCAATCATAAGATCATAAGTGATAGGAGTAGAATTAGGCCATTCAGCCCATCAAGTCTACTCCGCCATTTAATCATGGCTCTGCATCTCTCCCTCCTAACCTCATTCTCCTGCCTTTTCCCCCATAACCTCTGACACCCATACTAATCAAGAATCTATCTCTGCCTTAAATATATTCACTGACTTTGCCCACACAACCTTCTGTGGCAAAAAAAATCCACAGATTCACCATCCTCTGACTAAAGATATCTCTTCTCGTCTCCTTTCTAAAAGAATGTCCTTTAACTCTGGGGCTATGACCTCTGGTCCTAGACTCTCCCACGAGTGGAAACCTCCTCTCCACATTCACTCTATCCAAGCCTTTCACTATTCTGTGCATTTTAATGAGGTCCCCCCTCATTCTTCTAAATTCCAGCGAATATATGCCCAGTGCCGTTAAATGCTCATCATATGTTAACCTACTTATTCCTGGGATCATTCTTGTAAATCACCTCGGGACCCTCTCCAAAGTCAGCACACCCTTCCTCAGATATGGTGCCCAACATTGCTCACAATATTCCAAATGCGGCCTGACCAGCGCCTTAAAGAGCCTCAGCATTACATCCCTGTTTTTGTATATAAGCTCTTGAAATAAATGCTAGCACTTAGAAGGTAGTAACATTTAAGAGGCCTTTGAACATGAATAAGAACGTGGAAGGTAATGAGGTCATGCAAGCAGGAAAGGTTAATATAAATAAATTCTGATGATCAGTGTAGGGTCAATGGGCCAAAATGCCTGTTTAAAAGCCATACAACTATATGATTCTATGGCTCTATGACAAATTGATGATTTGGCAATATCCTGATTGGACAATTTCTAGATTTGCTTCTACCACATATAAATCATTTTACTTTAGGTGACACACATTAAACATTCACCTGACATTTCAGTAGAACGAAGATCAGTAACCATGATTGAAATATTAACAGTTTAAAATAAAATGTATTTAAATAAGAAAGTAAGAAGAAACCTGGAGGGCTTTTCCAAAACATGTCATTATTAGTATATGGCTATGTAGATTTAAAACTTTTTAAAATGTTAACCCCTTTTTGCAAAATTTGCACTAAAATTATTTTATGATATGTATTAATTGATAAATTTGCAAAATTATTTCATAATAATTTGCATTATTTTGAGAAACGGACTTTAGAATATTTTAGTGACAAGTCTTGCTGAGAGGCAAAGAATATTTGGATTGACCAGAAAACTGATGATGACAGTTTGAGATTTGGAATGGTGCCCATCACGATACCAAAAACTGTTTCAGATTGCAAAGAAAACTGAAGCAGACTAAAATATTGCCAACATAATGGACTCAGTGAAGTTGCTGGGAAAGTGGTGACATCACATTATTATGAAAATGCACTTACAATTGGCCAGTAAAAACATATCAAGCATTGATGGGAAAATTTGATCTTGTGTAATCTTGGAAATCAATTTACTTAATAATACTACAATGAATCATACAATCACAATACAACTGTCTTATTCAATTGCTGCCAGGGTGTTATAGCTGATCCTTTCAAATCTGAAGTCCCAAACTGGATTTTCAACCACTTCTTTGTTCGGGAGTCATTTCTAAAGCAGAGGCGTCTAATTTATAAATATCTAGCAATCCCTGCTGGTTGGGTAGAGGTTTTTTTCTGCTTCAGTTTTGCACGTAAAAGTTTTTCCCTAAATGTTTTTAATCTATCAACGTGTTCAAGTCCAATGATTGCATCTTACCAAGAATCAAAATTAAAAATGCAATGTATTGATTGTATTTTTTCTCATTAAACATATTTGATGTAATGTAGTGTTAGGTTTTGTAATTTAAATTACCAAACTAAATAGTGTTTAATATAATCACCCAAAAAGCCTTACAGTAATCTGAATCTTAATGAATAACATCAAGTTCTGTAAAAAAAAAAATGCGTGAGTGCATTGGTCTTCAATTATAAAATTGTAAACAAATCAAGTTGAAGGTAAGAATTTAATGCCTTCAATTAAAAGATAATTGAGTTCCATTATTGTTTTATGAGCTCAAACCTTTTAATCATTTTGATTTGATTTAATTACTTAGGCCTGAGTGCATCTGCACATCATGACAATGGTTACGATAAGATGCTGTGCAAATAAATTATTGGAAATACGGAATATACCAATACAATGTCATTGCGTGGTAAGTTCACGATGCTTAAATGGAACTGTAGAAAGCAATCCTTTAATCAAGTTTCTTCTCATTTTGTGTCACATAACTTTTAATGAACAGGCGACCTACATACGGGAACACAAGAATTTGTAGTCTTAACTAACTGTCAGATTTGCCTGCAGACCGTTTTAGTGATTCATACATAAGAACACCCAGATTTCTCTGAACATTCATTTGTGGTCCCGCTCTATTTAGATTATAATCGGCCTTTTTATTCTTCTTACCGAAGTGCATAGCCTTGTACTTTCCTGAATTAGACTCAATTTTCCAGGTTTTTGCCCAATTGCTTAATCTATTTACATCCTGCTGTAGAATCACAATGTCCTCTTCACAACATGCCCTTCCACCCATTTTTGATCAGTGGCAAACTTGGAATCCTTATATTTTGTTCCCTCCTCCAGATCATTAATGTTATTAATAAACAACTGAGGCCAAAGAACATCCTTGGGATACCCAAATAGTTACATCCCTCTAGGCTGAAAATGACCCATTTAGTTCAACTCTCCATATTCTACATGATAGCCAGTCCTCATACTATACTAACACACTTCCTTCAAAACATTTATGCTCCAGTCTCCTCTTTGACACCTCGTTAAATGCCCTCTTAAGGCATTTGGAAATCCAAATACACTACATTTATCAGGTATCCTTCTTTCAATTGGGGGCGGCACAGTGATGCATCAGTAGAGTTGCTGTCTTACAGTGCCAGGGACCCAGGTTCGATCCTGACTACCGGTGCGGTCTGTATGGCGTTTGCACCTTGCTCCCTGTGATCGCGTGGATTTTTTCCGATTGTTCCAGGTTGGCTCCCACATTCCAAGACGTGCAGGTTTGTAGGTTAATCAGCCTGTAAATTGTCCTTGGTGTGTAGGATAGAACTAGTGTATGGGTGATAGCTGGTCAGCATGGACTCAGTGGGCCGAAGGGCCTGTTTCCATGCTGTTTCTCTAAACTCTTCATGTCATATCCTGCAGGAATCTGAACAAACGTGTTAAATACGATCTGCCTATCATAAAGTTGTTATACAGGATATAATTAATTATTTCCTGTATAACATCTATTGATAACCAATTGAATATATTCAGCTTATAAACTAAGTAATTATTTTCTATATAATATCTATTGCTAACTAACTGATTATATTCAACTTATTAACTGATTAATTATTTCCAATATAATTTATTTTGCTAACAAACAGGCCAATAATCCCCTGCTTTCTGTCATCCTAGTTTTTTGAGCAAGGGAGTCACAATGGTTGTTTTCCAATCTTCTGGTACCTTCCTGGAATTTAAAGAGTGTTGAAAATGTTCTATCAATGGGTCCACTATCTTTGCAGCTACCTCCTTTTAAACCCTTGGGTGCAGGCCATTGTGTGCTGGCAATCTGCCTGCCTATGAGTTTCTCAAATACTCTAACCCCATGCAGTTAGGATTTTTGCAAGTTCCGCCTTGTAACTTGAAATTAGCCCATCAGTACCTTCAGGATGTTTGCAGTGACCTCCAAGGTGCCAACAATTTATATAGTATTTATCTGTTTTAAACAGTGATTCACAAGCTCCTCAGCCTCAGTTTGAGCTCTGAACAGGCAGGGAAAACAAAACTGCAGGGTCCCCACCAGCCCATAAAACCCATCCTGTACATTTCAGGTCCTCACTGCCCAGGTTCACATAAATATTTTATATCAGGTATGAAAGGGAGGCCGTAGCTGAGAGAATAAAAGAAATGTAACATTAAAAAATGATGGAGAAAGAACTGCATCAGAAATAATACAAGACTCAAAGTGCAGACATCTATATACTAAAACTCTCGTTTGTTTGTTGATTTGCAACCGAACTACAGCCAAAACGGTACACGATAGCTTGACAATTTTAGGCCCATCTTACTCACCATCGTCGCTTTAATGGTAAAGCAAGTAGTTTTATTGAAATCGGTTATATTTTTTAAGTTATTCACATTTTAAAGTTTAAATCTATCTCCTAGGGAGGGAGGAGGGAGGGTGGATAAGGGGGGTTGAGGAGGAAGGGGAAGTGGGGAGGGGAGGGGGAGGAGGAGGGGGAGGGGGAGGGGGAGGGAGGGGGGGAGGGGGGTAGGAGAGGGTGATGCACCAATGCAGGAGAGGTTTTGGCCCAACGGGTCCACTTGGTCTAGTTCACTACAAAAATCAAACCACCAAATCAACAAATATATTACTAATATCTGTTCCGCTATTTTCTATAATGTCATCTGGAATCCAAAAACAGACAAACGTAGAATGAAACTAAGGAGCTTTATCATCGCCATCTAGTTAGGTCAAATTTACTTAACCTCAATCAACTTGAGTTGACTTGACTAAACTCAGTAGAACTCTTGTCAGCAGAACATTTTTCTACTGGATGGTTATTTACAAAAATCACTTAATTCCTTTAGATAATACTCACTTTCTTAATTACTAATTATTTTACCCTTTCTGTTTTTTCTTACATTTCAGCGTTCTGAATCCTTTGACATAGGGAACTCATCCATGAAGCATCTGGTCACACAATCCATCTTAGCTTAGCAGCCTCATCATATCGGCAAAGGCACATAGTTGGCATGGGCAAGTTGGGTTGAAGGGCCGGTTTCCATGCTGCATGTCTCCATGACATAGAACTTAAGAAACTTCACAAAGGCTTGTAGAGAACGAATCTGGCTTTGTCAGATATGTATGTGCCCTGAGAATTAATGTGAGAAACACTTCAACTGATTCAGATGTTATCCCCTTAATACATCTGTTCTTTTTAGAGGACATGTGAAGATTTTGTCTTTCTTCCTTCAACTACACATTGAACATTGAACCTATTTACCACTGTTGGTCTTCCTGTCTTCTTAGCAATTTTCGGAGGCGTTCACCTTCAGGTCAGCAGAAATAATTATCATCTTAGACCTATTTAAATTGGGTCTAGTTTAACGTCACATTGGCAATCGTGTCAAGGACATGACAGTTCTTTTCACGTTTCCCGAATGTACTGCATTCTTCTGCAGAAAAGAAAGACCTCTATGTGCTCTTGTATTTGCATGGACGTTCTGTCAATGGGCCACTGGAAACATTGTTCTGATGCAAATTTTTCAGAAATGCAGAGTGAGATGCACGCCTTTACTGTTGAGCCATTAGACTGTGCTTGAGTGCATGTTTGAGAGGAAAATCAAGGAGGCAGGATTGCATATCCATGACAAAGCTTGACTCATTTTAAGCAAATTTAAGTCGACTGTTAAGGATTTCAATTGCTTCACAATTCTTCCTGTATGGTTTTCATTTTGTTCTTTCTGACCTCTTCTCGCCATTCAATTGTAAAAAAAAATGAATTTTCAGTTACATTTCTTGTCAATCAGTCAGCAGCTGTGAATTTCAATGGCCCTTGCTGGGTCGTTATTCTTGGCATTCTTGCCCTTAATAGGTTGCCTGATCACAGCTATACTCTTGGATCATCTTTGATGCCAACCCTGCTTTCATGAAATGTGTGGGAAAGAACTGCAGATGCTGGTTTAAATTGAAGATAGACACAAAATGTTGGAGTAACTCAGTGGGACAGGCAGCATCTCTGGAGAGAAGGAATGGGTGATGTTTTGGGTCGAGACCCTTCTTCAGACTGATGTTAGGGGAATGGGCGGTACAGAGATAAAATGTAGTCGGAGACAGTAAGACTGGTCGGAGAACTGGGAAGGGAGAGGGGATGGAGAGAGAGGGAATGCAAGGGCTATTTGAACCTCTTTGTTTTCCCTTTCCTGAAACATCACCCATTCCTTCTCTCCAGAGAGGCTGCCTGCCCTGCTGAGTTACTCCAGCATTTTGTGTCTATCCTGCTTTCATGAAACTTGTCTTTTTTTTTGTGGGAACAAAGTATTTTTATCTCTGAAAAGGCTTATAGAAAGAATAAATGTAAATCCCAAATCAGTCAAGGCTCATGTGCTGTTTTCTTATTTGGATAGGAAGGCTGACACAAAATGCTGGAGAAACTCAGCAGATTAACTTAGTCTGAAGAAGGGTCTTGACCCAAAGTGTTACCCATTCCTTCCCTCCAGAGTTGCTGCCTGTCCCATTGAGTTACTCCAGCATTTTGTGTCTATCTTTTTATTTGATACATGCCTCTATCACCCTGAAGATCTGGATTAAAGTCAGTTACCGAAAATAGTATATTGTATTCACTTTGATTTCTTTTTCATAATTATTTTTCTTTTACCTCCATTTTCTTGTTGCTACAGTGAATAGTTTTTGGAACCACCTTCTCTTAGTCATTGGACAGTTCTACTTTTAAAATTCACCAAATGACACACAGGCATATTTTTAATTGCCACGCCCTAGGTTTAGTGCCCTCCCTCACACTAGGGCTTGCTAAACTAAACAAAACAGTTCCGTTTAGTTTATTGTCACTTGTACCGAGGTATAGTGAAAAGCTCTTGTTTCATGCTAACCTGTCAGCGAAAAGACAATACATGATTAGAATCGAGCCATTCACGTTGTATAGATACATGATCAGGGAATAACGTTTTGTGCAAGGTAAAGCCAGTAAAGTCCAATAAAAGATAATCTGAGGATCACCATAGAGGTAGAAACATAGAAACATAGAAAATAGGTGCAGGAGTAGGCCATTCGGCCCTTCGAGCCTGCACCGCCATTCAATATGATCATGGCTGATCATCCAGCTCAGTAACCTGTACCTGCCTTCTCTCCATACCCCCTGATCCCTTTAGCCACAAGGGCCACATCTAACTAGTTCAGGACCATTCTCTAGTTGTGATGGGATGGTTCAGTTGCCTGATAACAGCAGGGAAGAAACTATCCCTGAATCTCCAGGTATACGTTTTCACACTTCTATACCTTTTGCCCGATGGGGGAGGAGATAAGAGGAAGTGGCTGGGGTGCAACTCATCCTTAAATATGCTGCTGGCCTTGCCGAGGCAGCGTGAGTTAATGGAAGGGAGGTTAGTTTGTGTGATGGTCTGGGCAGCATCCACAATTCGCTGCAATTTTGCGGTCTTGGATGAAGCTGTTCCCAAACGAAGGTGTGATGCATTCCGATTTTTAAAAAAATCTACAGCGCATCTGAAGAAGTTGGTGAGAGTTGTTGGGAACATGCTGAACTTCCTAAGCCTTCGAAGGAAGTGGAGGTGTTGGTGTGCTTTCTTGGACATTGCTCCAATATGGATGGTCATTACACTTTCACATCCCACAAGCCGTGAATTTTCTGCATTGTGCTCCCACTGTGCTGTTATAATGCAGAAAGCATGCTTATGCATGTGAATTGGATATTTGCTAAAGTTCCAGCAACTTTTTGTTGGCAGAACCAAAGAATAATGCTATGAGAATTCCGGACTGTGCCAATCTACATTCAGAGACCATTATTTGAAAATATCGCTGCTTAAAATGCATTAGGTCTCATATTCATCTGGGATGTAGAATAATTTAAGAATGCCAAACTCTTTGGAAACAATTATGATAATTATTACTGAAGATTCAATTAATCTATTAGATAGAAGTAACATTTACATGGCTTATTCATATTAAGATATCTGAAGGTCAATGTCATAGATAATTCAATTGTTAGCATATCTCTGAATAATATTGGTATTATATAAGTTAGAGTAATATATGCGCTTAACATAATAATTACTGCTTGATTGATTATACAGATTGTAGAAGAGAGAAAAAAAACAGATTTGTTCAAGAAAAATATTCAGTAACATAGAAGACTACTTGGTGTAAATTTGGAGTCCGAAAGTCATACCTCATGGAAAAATGTCCTTGGATCTCATTTCCGTTCCATATCACTCTAAACCTTTCCTACCCAGGTACCTGGCCAAATATTGTTTAAATGTTATTTTATCTGCCACAACTACTTTCTCTGGGTGCTTGTTCCATACACTCTCAGTGAAAAAGTTGTCCCTCAGGTTCCTATTATATCTTTCCCCTCTCACCTGAAACATATATCCTCTTGTTCTTGATTGCCCGAACTTGAAAAAGGGCTGTGCATTCATCCTATCTATTCCCCTTCATGATTTTGTACCACAATAAGATCACCCCTTTGCCTTCTGTGCTGAAAGGAACAAACTTCTTCAATTATTATACATCCCAGCTGAACATTATATCTAATGCATTTTAAGAAGAAATATTTTTAAATAATTGCTTGCCCAGCCTCTCCCTACAGGGTGGGATCTCGTGCAGGACAAAGGCATGTGAGAGGCTAGGAGTTAGTATGGAGGGTGGTGTGGGAAAGGTTAGTGAACAGAATAGGCAGGTGAAAGGCAGAGAGCGAGGAAGAAGGGTTGGTTTTAACTGCACGCATTTTAATGCAAGGGGTCTGACGGGTAAGGCAGATGAGCTTAGGGCATGGATACGTATGAGCGACTGGGATGTTGTAGCCATGACTGAAACCTGGTTAAGGGATGCTCAGGACTGGCAGCTCAATGTTCCGGGGTACAGGAGCTTCAGGAGAGACAGGGGTGAGGGGCAAAAGAGGAGGGGGGGTTGCATTGTTGGTTAAGGAGGATGTCACCGCTGTGTTCAGAGGTGACATTGTGGACATTCGTCTAGTGAGGCTATATGGGTGCAGCTGAGGAATAAGAAAGGGATGATCATCTTGTTGGGGGTGTACTACAGACCCCTGAATAGTCAACAGGAATTAGAGGAACAAATGTGTCGGGAGATTACAGACAGCTGCAGGTCAAATAAGGTTGTTGTAGTAGGGGATTTTAACTTTCCCAATATAGACTGGGAAAATCATTGAGTGAAGGTTTTAGATGGGGTGCAATTCCTCAAAAGTGTTCAGGAGAGTTTTCTTAAGCAGTATGTGCAGGCCCCCACACGTGAGAGGGCAATGCTGGATCTAGTATTGGGAAATTGGGAAGAGCAAGTTAATGAAGTGTGTGTGGAGGAGCCTTTTGGGACCAGTGACCACAGTTCGATTTGGTTTAAGATAGTTAGGGATAGGGACAGAGAGAGTCCAGGTGTTAAAATGCTCAACTGGGTTAAGGCCAACTTTGAGGGTATGAGAGAAGGTCTCGTTCAAGTTGACTGGAGTAGGTTATTTGAGGGGAAAGGAACATCGGCCAAGTGGGGTGTTTTTAAAAGTGTACTGAAGACAGCTCAGGATGTGTACGTCCCCGTTAGAATGAAGGGCAAAACAGTCAAACGTAAGGAAGCTTGGCTGACGGGGGAAATTGAGACATTAGTCAACAACAAGAAGGATGCTTGTTTCTATGTTTCTATGATGCGTGGAACAGGTATAGGCAGCTGTCATCAAGTGCATCCCTGGAGGAGTTTTGGGAACTAAGGAGTAAACTAAAAAAATGAAATCAGAAGTGCAAAAGGGGGCCAGGAGATAACTCTGGCAAGTAGCATGAAGGACAATCCCAAAAGATTTTATAAATACATAAGGGGGAAAAGGGTAACTAGAGAGAGAGTGGAACCTCTCAGGGATCAAATCTCTTCTGTATTTACCGAGGAGGAAGACAGTAGGACAGAGGAAATTGGAGCAGTCACTAAAAGTGTCTTGAGAGGAGTCATGGTTACTGTCGAAGAAGTACTGAGGGTACTGTCGTGTTTGAAGGTAGACAAATCTCCAGGGCCTGATCAGAAATATCTGAAAACATTACGGGAAACTAGAGAGGAAATTGCAGGAGCCCTGTTTGAAATTTACGAGTCGTCCTTAAATACAGGATAGGTGCCGGATGACTAGAGGGTGGCAAATGTTGTGCCTCTTTTCAAGAAGAGCTGCAGGGAAAATGCTGGGAATTATAGGCTGGTGAGCTTAACATCTGTAGTTGGTAAGGTACTGGAGAGCATTCTGAGGGATAGGTTATACAGGCATTTGGATGGGCAAGGGCTGATTAGGGATAGTCAGCATGGTTTGTACATGTGAGGTCATGATTGATTTTTTTGAGGACGTGACCAAAAAGGTTGATGGGGGTAGAGCTGTAGATGTTGTGAACATGGACTTTAGTAAGGTGTTCGACAAGGTTCCGCATGGTAGGCTGCCTTGGAAGGTTAGATCGTATGGGATCCAAGGAGAGATAGCTGGATGGATAGCAAATTGACTCCATGGAAGGAAGCAGTGGGTTTGGTGAAAGGATGCCTCTCGGACCAGAGGCCTGTGACTAGTGATGTGCCTCAGGGTTCGGTGCTGGGCCTGTTGCTGTTTGTAATCTACATCAATTATTTGGATGAGAACATACAGGGCAAAATTAGCAAGTTTGCTGATGATACAAAAGTTAGTGGTTTTGCAGACAGTGAAGATGTTTGTGAAAGATTGCAGCAGGATCTGGATCGATTGGCCAGTTGGGCGGAGGAATGGTTGATGGAATTTAATACTCAAAAGTGTGAGGTATTGCATTCTGGGATGTCGAACAAGGGCAGGACCTACACAGTAAATGGTAGGCCTCTGGGTAGTGTTGTAGAGTAGAGGGATCTAGGAGTTCAGGTGCATGGTTCTTTGAAGGTCGAGTCGCAGGTAGATAAGGTGGTCAAAAATGCTTTTGGCACTTTGGCCTTCATCAGTCAGAGTATTGAGTATAGAAGTTGGGAGGTCATATTGCAGTTGTATAAGAAGTTGGTGAGGCCACATTTAGAATATTGTATTCAGTTCTGGGCACCATGTGAGAGGAAAGATATTGTCAAGCTTGAAAGGGTTCAGAAAAGATTTACAAGGATGTTGCCAGGACTAGAGGGTGTGAGCTATAGGGTGAGGTTGAGTAGGCTGGGTCTCTATTCCATGGAGCGCAGGAGGATGAGGGGAGATCTTATAGAGGTATACAAAATCATGAGAGGAATAGATCGGGTAGATGCACAGAGTCTTTTGCCCAGAGTAGGGGAATCGAGGACCAGAGGATATAGTTTCAAGGTGAACGGGAAAAGATTTAATAGGAATCCGAGGGGTAACTTTTTCACACAAAAGGTGGTGGGTGTATGGAACAAGCTGCCAGAGGAGGTAGTTGAGGCTGGGAGTATCTCATTGTTTAAGAAACAGTTAGACATGTACATGGATAGGACAGGTTTGGAGGCATATGGACCAAGCGCAGGCAAATGGGACTAGTGTAGCTGGGACATTGTTGGCCGGTGTGGGCGAGTTGGGCCGAAGGACCTGTTTCCTCACTCTATCACTCTATGACACTATAGCTTAGCTTCTCAATGCCTGACAAAATTCTCATTAATCTTCTATACATTCTTTCCAGCTTAATGGGATCTTTCCTGTAGCAGTGTGACCAAAACGAAACACAATACTCCCAGTGCAGCCTCCCCAACATCTTGGACAACTGTAACAAAAAGCCCCAACTTCTGCACTCAAATGCTTGACCGATAAAGGCCAGCATGCCAAAAGTTTTCTTTACCACATTTGGACAGATACTGTATATGGACAAGAAAGGTTAAGAGGAACATGGGCCAAACATAGGCAGGTGGGACTAAGTGTAGATGGGGCACCTTGGCCAGCATGGGCAAATTGTGCCAAAGTGCTTGTTTCTGTGCTCTATGACTCCATCATTCTATATTTCACTCTTTGTATCTGATATTTTCTTTAAAGTTTATCAAGCAGATCAGTTAAAAAAAAAAGAGAATGTTTTTGTAATTAGGGACCAATGTGTTTAACTATGTCTGTTTCAGATTTTCCACTGTGCACAATAAAGCAATGATTTCTTTTTAATTTAGTCTACCCTGTTATAGATGGTTTACCAGTTTGCTCTTGGGATCTAATTAATGAAATTATATCACAGCTGATGAATAATTTCTACTTGAACTGTTCCATGCAACCAACAGATGAATAAAATTTAACCTTCACGTTTTAAAATCATGATTTACTGCACTCCCGCATTTGTATCATTCCCAAATACTTACATGGCACGTTTAACACATCGAGGAAATAACGGTAGAAAATCTTATTCGATGTATTATAATTTTGCAGAAATCATTTTATACAATACAATACAATATATCTTTATTGTCATTGTACAGGGTACAACAAGATTGGGAATGCGCCTCCCATACGATGCAATAAATCAATTAGCTAATCAGTATTAATTTAAACAACCCAATGAAACAAATTAGAACAGTTTTAAAACAGAATAAAATGCAAGTAGATCTGTGCCGGTTCACTGTGCGATGTGACCATCCGGCTCAGCAGGATCGGTTCATAGCAGCTATGGCCCTGGGGATGATGCTGTTCCTGAGTCTGGAGGTGCAGGTGGAGAAGGCCCAGGATTCCCAATTTCCTGTTTCCTTTGAGCATGGTTCCTGATAGCCAATACAAGTGGCTTGCTTAGTCACTCTGAGGATGGTTAAGACCCATCCATAATAATATGTTAATGAGGTCACATAAAGGCAAGATCAGGTAAAAATGTCAGGCCTTTTGTCAAGGACATTAGAGAACCAATTGTTTTTCTTAATGACGATCTGAAAACTTCCATAGTATAACTGATTCCCTGTTTTTGTTTCAAACAACCATGCTGGGATTTGTCCTTACATTTTATGGATTATTAGTCCAGGTTTTTGCATTACTGACGCACTGGGATAATCAGTAAACCACTACACTGTTATATTTCTATTTAATCTTTGTCCCGTGGGCCTTAAAATATTTTAATCCTGTAAGTACTCATCATGATGTATAATGAGAAATACATGTGCATGCTGTGAGCAATAGTTTAGTTTAGTTTAGTTTATTTTCGTTTAGTTTAGAGAGACAGCGTGGAAACAGGCCCGTCGGCCCACCGTGTCCGGGCCGACCAGCGATCACCCGGACATTAACACTATCCTGTACACACTGGGAACAATTTTTTTAAACTTATACCAAGTCAATTTACCTATATACCTGTACGACTTTGGAGTGTGGGAGGAAACTAAAGATCTCGGAGAACACCCACGCGGTCACGGGGAGAATGTACAAACAGACAGCTCCATATAGACAGCACCCGTAGTCAGGATCAAACCCGGGTCTCCGGCGCTGCAAGCAACTCTACTGCTGCACCACAATGCCGCCCGTACATTGAACCTTCCATTAGGAAAGGGTACTACACAATTATAGTTTTAGTCACAATTTCTACCAGTGCACCATATAAAGCATATTGTTACATCACAGCTTGGCTTGAGAACAATCTGACCAGGACTGTAAAAAATTAGAGATAGACACAAAATACTAGAGTAACTCAGTGGAACAGGCAGCATCTCTGGATAGAAGCAAGGGGTGACTTTTCGGGACGAGACCCTTCTTCAGACTGAGAGTCAGGGGAGAGGGAGACACAAAGATAGGGAAGTGTAAAGTGTGCAAACGAGACATTAAAGGGGATGAGTTCAAGGAAAATGTAGAATTGATCATAGTTAGCTCGGAGAAAGTGACAATGAAGCATGCAGAGATAAAATGTAATCAAGGGAACTCAGACTGGTCGGAGATGGGGGAGGGGTGGAGAGTGAGGAAAAGCAAGGGTTCGTGGAAGTTAGAGGTCAATATTCATACCATTGGGCTGTAAACTACCCAAGCGAAATATGAGGTGTTGTTCCTCCAATTTGCCCTGGGCCTCACTCTGACAGTGGAGGAGGCCCAGGACTGAAAGGTGAATATGGGAATGGGAGTTAAAGTGTTTAGCAACCGGGAGATCAGGTAGATTTAGGTGGACTGAGCTGAGGTGTTCAGTGAAATGATCGCTGAACATGGGCTTGGTCTCACCAATATATAGGTCCACATCTGGAACAGTGGATACAGTAGATGAGGTTGGAGGAGGTGCAAGTGAACCTGTCTCGGTTGAAAAGACTGTCAGGGTCCTTGGAGGGAGTCAAGGGAGGAGGTATTGGGAAAGGTGTTGCATTTCCTGCGGTTGCTGGGGAAAGTACCTGGGGAGGGGGTGATTTGGGTGGGAAGGGTTGTTAACCAGGGAATTGCGGAGGAAGCAGTCTCTGCAGAAAGCGGAAAGGGGTGGAGATAGAAAGATGTGGCTAGAGGTGGGATCCAGTTGGAGGTGACAAAAATGTTGGAGGATTATGTGGTGTATGCGATGGATGGGGTGAAAGGTGAGTCAATAGTCAATAGTCGTTTATTTGTTACATACACATAAATGTGTAGTAAAATGAAACATTACCCGCAGTTGAACAATAAGACCAATAAGATTAATCAATAAAAATGCAATAACACATACAATCACAACTAACACCAAACAAAAAGAAACAAAAATAAACATCCATCACAGTGAGTCTCCTCCAGTCCCTCCTCACTGTGATGGAAGGCCAGAATGTCTTTTTCTCTTCCCTGCCGTCTTGTCCCGCGGTCAGGCTGTTGTCGTTGCCACGTCGGGGCGGTCGGGGCTCCCGATATTGAAGCCCCCGCTGGGCGGTGAAAGGTCAACGGCCTATTTCAGGCCGCGCCGGACGGTGAAAGGTCCGTGGCGGGCAGACCCAAGCCCCGCGATTCGGGGCGGGCGAACACGCTGCCTCTGCCGCTGCCGGAGCTCCCGATGTCGGCCCCCATCCAGGGGTCTGCGGGCTTCCGACGTCCACGCGGCCCGCGCCGGAGCCTCCGGAGACGAGTCGCAGCCGCGCCCGCAGCATCCGCAGGCAGCCAGCGCCGCAGTTGGTGAGTCCGCGCCGCGGGCTCTGCGAACCAGAGCCCCAGGTGTTCCCAGGTGAATGGCCGGTGGTAGGCCGCAACGGGAACGGAGACACGAC
Organism: Rhinoraja longicauda; assembly: GCF_053455715.1. NCBI lineage: Eukaryota > Metazoa > Chordata > Chondrichthyes > Rajiformes > Arhynchobatidae > Rhinoraja > Rhinoraja longicauda. The sequence continues at coordinate 67,215,851 of NC_135955.1, read as the reverse complement.
ACAGAACAAAGGTCACGTCTCCGTTCTGGAGAGAGAATGTTACAGTTCCCGTTCCCTCCCACCCCCCCCCCCCCCCCCAACATAACATACAACACTACATCATATTAAACTACAATTCAGACAAAAACAACAAAAAACACAAAAGACAGACGGACTGCAGGCAAGCCGCAGCTGCGACGGCAGCGCTGGCTCCTCGACTAGGGAGACTCTGAATCTGTTGTGACTTGGGGGAGGGGGAGCAAGAGCAGAGCTGCAGGATATCAAGGAGACCCTTCTGAGGGCCTCATCTATGATGGAAGAGGGGAACCACCGTTCCCTAAAGAATGAGGACATCTCAGATGTCGTGGTATGGAACACTTCATCTTGGGCGTAGATGCGGCGTAGATGGAGGAATTGGGAATAGGGGATAGAGTTTTTGCAGGAGGCAGGGTGGGAAGAAGTGTAGTCTACATAGATGTGGGAATCAGTAGGTTTATAATAGATGTCAGTCAATAGACAATAGACAATAAGTGCAGGAGTAGGCCATTCGGCCCTTCGAGCCAGAACCACCATTCAATGTGATCATGGCTGATCATTCTCAATCAGTACCCCGTTCCTGCCTTCTCCCAATCGACAGTCTATTTCCTGTGATGGACACGGTGAGAGCAAGAAATGGTAGGGAGATGTCGGAGATGGTTCAAGTGAATTTGAGTGCAGGATGGAAATTGGTCATGAAGTTATTGAAGTCCGTGAGTTCTGCATGGGTGCAGGTGGTAGCCCCGATGCAGTTGTCAATGTGAGAGTTCTAGATATAGCTCAGTCCTTCACATAGACCAGACCTTTCACCATTGATTCCATCTACACGTCACACTGTCTCAGAAAAGCAGCTCTAAAAAGTGTTAAAAACGGTTTCTAGGCCTAGATGCTTAAAAAAAACAGTGAAAAAAAATAGTAAATCTTAATGGTATTTATTTGAGTGCACATTGCCTTAGTGATAAGATAGATGAATTGACAACACAGATAGTAACACAAATGTGATGTGATAGCTGAGATAAGGCTGCACTATGACCAACTATAACTTGCTCAACATTCCAAGTTAAACAATGTACCAAAATAACAGACATGAAGGGAAAGGAGGTAATCAGGAAAGGTATCAGAGTTGTGTTGACTTGTGATATGGAGGCAGTGGATAGTCAAGTAGAATTGTTTTTTGGTGAAATCATATCATCATATCATATCATATATATACAGCGCGGAAACAGGCCTTTTCGGCCCACCAAGTCCGCGCCGCCCAGCGATCCCCGTACATTAACACTATCCTACACCCACTAGGGACAATTTTTACATTTACCCAGTCAATTAACCTACATACCTGTACGTCTTTGGAGTGTGGGAGGAAACCGAAGATCTCGGAGAAAACCCACGCAGGTCACGGGGAGAACGTACAAACTCCTTACAGTGCAGCACCCGTAGTCAGGATCGAACCTGAGTCTCTGGCGCTGCATTCGCTGTAAAGCAGCAACTCTACCGCTGCGCTACCGTGCCGCAGGTACGGTATGAATAGCAGGTGGAAGACGACACAGGTGGGAGTAAGCAGGTCTCCAATAGAGTCATCTTTCACCAGGATGGAGGACAAAGAAGGAAATATGCAGGGTATGTGTGAAAAGAACAGCAACAGAGGGCAGCACAGTGGCAGTGGAGTTGCTGCCTTACAGCGCTAGAGACCCGGGTACGATCCTAACTATGGTGTCTGTATGGAGTTTGTACGTTCTCCTCATGACCACATGGGTTTTCTCCGAGATCTTTGGTTTCCTCCCACACTTCAATGGTGTACAGGTTTGTAGGTTAATTGGCTTGGTAAAAATGTAAATTGTTCCTAGTGTGTGTAGGATTGTGTTAATGTGCAGGGATCGCTGGTCGGTGTGGACTCGTTGGGCCAAAGGGCCTGTTTCCGCACTAAACAAAGCTGAATTGCCATGGAAGATTTTAATCTACATATTGAATGGACAAACAAGATGGACAAGGCCTTTTTAGAAGGAGAATGTGTGCAGTGCAGCAAGGATTGCTTCCTAGACCTGTATGTTATGAAACCTTCCCAGGAATAGGCTATTTTAGATTTGGTCATGTCTGATGAGAAGGGACTAATAGGAGATCTTGTGTTAAAGATCCTCAAGGAGATAGTCACCACAATACAATAGAATTGCAAATGCAGTTTGAGGGTGAGAACAGCAGGACCACAACCACTTGCTTCAACTTAATGTGTTCAGTGTGTACTGGGATATTAAATTAAGATTGTTCATTAGATGAGCAGTGGCAGATATTCAAACATCTGGTCCACAATGATCAACAGGAATTTATCCTCATTAGAAAGAAGTATTCCAGGAGAAATAAACAGCCTGTGGCTAACGATGGAAGTTGGTAAAAATAGAAGTAGGGCACGTAAAGTGGTGAGGGCTGGTGGTAGACTGGAAAAATGGGACTTGTTTGGTATTGAGCTGCGGAGAGCATTGATTTTGAGAAAAAAATTATATGTAATATCAAAATCAGGAATAAGAGTTTCTATGGATATATAAATAGGAAGAAATCAGCTAAGGTTTTTATGGGACCTCCAGAGAACAAAGCTGGTGAATTAATAAGAGGAAAGAAAGAAATGGCAAGTATTTTATATCAATTTTTATTTCCATGAAGAAAACTTCAATTATCCCTAAAATAACAAATGAGCTCATTTCAAAAAACAGGGAAGAACAAAAACACATCCCAATCACAAGGGACAAAATATTAGAAAAACTCACAGAGATAAAGCTGAACAAATCACCAGGAGCTGATGGACTGCATCCAAGGGATTTAAAGGAGGCAGCTAAAAAGATAGTGGACCCTTTGAAAATTTTCAAAGCTTTTTAATTTCTGGGAGTACACCAAAAGATTTGAAAACAACCAACATGACTCATTCATTTAAAAAAGTGAGAAACAGAAGGCAGGATCGATAAGCCTGTGTAAGATGTATTGTTTGCAAGGTGGTGGTAGCAATAATCAAAGGGGAAATAAATCACCACTTAAAAAAAGATGAAGGACGTCATTGCCATGAACAAACATGCGTGAATTGCACCCAGGACTATTGGATTGTTATTTGAAGCGAGACTCTTGCTGAGTTCTCCATTTCTAATCGGATTGCAAGCAGACCAAATGGAACATCCTACCATCTCTCTCAAACTGAGACTAAATAACTCAGCACAAAAAAGACTTTTTCTGAAGAATCTATTTGGCCCATGTGGTTTAACTGTTTTGCTTCAATCAGATGACCACCACAGGAGACTGAATATGACTGAAGATAATGTAAAGTATGTAAGAAAGATATGTATTTATATAATTATACATTCATTTGAAGCAGTTTTTTACAGTAATGTTTCATTTATACATTAATGACTTAGACGGAGGGATTAAAAGTACCATTAGCAAATTTGCAGATGATACTAAGTTGGGGGGTAGTGTGAATTGTGAGGAAGATGCAATAAGGCTGCAGGGTGACCTGGACAGGTTGTGTGAGTGGGCGGATAAATGGCAGATGCAGTTTAATGTAGATAAGTGTGAGGTTATTCACTTTGGAAGTAAGAATAGAAAGGCAGATTATTATCTGAATGGTGTCAAGTTAGGAGGAGGGGGAGTTCAACGAGATCTGGGTGTCCTAGTGCATCAGTCAATGAAAGGAAGCATGCAGGTTCAGCAGGCAGTGAAGAAAGCCAATGGAATGTTGGCCTTCGTAACAAGAGGAGTTGAGTATAGGAGCAAAGAGGTCCTTCTACAGTTGTACCGGGCCCTGGTGAGACCGCACCTGGAGTACTGTGTGCAGTTTTGGTCTCCAAATTTGAGGAAGGATATTCTTGCTATGGAGGGCGTGCAGCGTAGGTTCACTAGATTAATTCCCGGAATGGCGGGACTGTCGTATGTTGAAAGGCTGGAGCGATTGGGCTTGTATACACTGGAATTTAGAAGGATGAGGGGGGATCTTATTGAAACATATAAGATAATTAGGGGATTGGACACATTAGAGGCAGATAACATGTTCCCAATGTTGGGGGAGTCCAGAACAAGGGGCCACAGTTTGAGAATAAGGGGTAGGCCATTTAGAACGGAGATGAGGAAGAACTTTTTCAGTCAGAGGGTGGTGAAGGTGTGGAATTCTCTGCCTCAGAAGGCAGTGGAGGCCAGTTCGTTGGATGCTTTCAAGAGAGAGCTGGATAGAGCTCTTAAGGATAGCGGAGTGAGGGGGTATGGGGAGAAGGCAGGAACGGGGTACTGATTGATAGTGATCGGCCATGATCGCATTGAATGGCGGTGCTGGCTCGAAGGGCTGAATGGCCTACTCCTGCACCTATTGTCTATTGTCTATTGTCTATTTAAGTTTCCGAAGGGAAATGATTTTGTATCCAGATTTAGCTGGAAAATCACAGGTGGATCATTTCCTGGATGAGATGGATATTATTTCCTGCGATGGATGGAAAATGGAGTTGTCCTTTCTGCATTTACGTCGAGATCTCTTTGGCGGCATTTTTCAAAAGAATAACAGATCTATCGCTTCCGTGATCAATATCATCGTTGCCAATATGTTTGTTTCTGGTCTTGTTTGCTCTGTTCTATTCTAGGGCAGATGCTGACACAGTTCATATACATTGGACATTCTGAGCACTAGCTGAGGGACACTAGCTTAGATGGTTTTCCATTCTTTTCATCATGGTATTATCTTCAATGTAAATACGCTTGGCAGAGCTGGAAACAGGCTCTACTAGCTCCACTAGCCCAATGTGAAGGGTACAGAGGGGAGTTGTGCTCAGGTGCATGAACTCCCATTACATATCAGTTCAATATTGAGAACAATAATTCCTGTCTACTCAACTTTATCCTGATTATCCCAGATCTGGGAATAATACCAGTGGCCAGTGGTCATTATGGGAATGAAAAATGTAGGATGGACCTTGAGGTGCAATGTAGTCTCCATTTGGTGCAATGTGTTCTGGGGCTTGAACCCTTTACTTTCTTGATCAGCATTAGGAGTCAAGACAAAGGAGAGTGGATACATCACTGATTTACCATTCTGTAATAACTCTGCCATTAAAATTTAAGATCAGAGGCTGAACATAGAAGTTTTCCCCAAAATTGCAAGACACTCTCCCCCTCTAGATAGAGGATCTCAATTCCTTACTCAGCATTCCACCAAGGCAGTGCAGTTACAATTCCAAACTTAACAAACCACAAGAAAAAATTGCAAAATAACAAAAAAAAACTAGAACTACACCATTCACTCTAAAATTCCATGTCAATTCTAATTTCATCTTTTAATGTGTTCATTATGACTGATTCTGTAATTATCTCTTGAAATTTCCAATTTCTACAGATACAGCATGTAAAGCATTCTATCGTAATGCGTCACAACTTGGTTTGACTACTGCTTTAACCATCTTATTTTTAGATGTTTGAAGTTAATTTTTATTTGCAATTTTCTTTCTTGTTTCCATATCATTAATTTAATATTATATGGCTTATAGTTGTACTCTGGGTTATTTTTCAAAAATGGAAGAATATATTACTTGCCCAGACAGTTGCTTCTTCACGTATAATACACTCTCTTTCCATGGAGCATGATATCAAGATGACAATCTCACCTTCAGTGTTGGCAGAACAAAGAAGCTGGTCATTGACTTCAAGAAGTGGGGTGGAGTACATAATGTATCAATGGTGCTGAAGTGGAGATACTAAAGAGCTTCAAGTTTTTAAGTATGTAAATATCAGCAACCGGTTGTCCCGGTCCAACCATAGTGATGTTATGGCCAAGAAAGTACAATGTCTCCACTTCCTCAGAAGGCTTAGGAAATTCAAAGTGTCTCCAATGACTTTCCAATTTCTACAGATACAGCATGTAAAGCATTCTATCGTAATGCATCACAACTTGGTTTGACTACTGCTTTAACCAAGAAATTGCAAAGAGTTGTGAATGCAACACCGTCCATAATACAAAACATCAATAGTCAATAGTCAATAGTCGTTTATTTGTCACATACACATAAATGTGTAGTGAAATGAAACATTACCCGCAGTTGAACAATAAGACCAATAAGAATAATCAATAAAAATGCAATAACACATACAATCACAACTAACACCAAACAAAAAGAAACATCCATCACAGTGAGTCTCCTCCAGTCCCTCCTCACTGTGATGGAAGGCCAGAATGTCTTTTTCTCTTCCCTGCCGTCTTCTCCCGCGGTCAGGCTGTTGGAGTTGCCACGTCGGGGCGGTTGGAGCTCCCTATATTGAAGCCCCCGCTGGACGGTGAAAGGTCCACGGCCTATTTCAGGCCGCGCCGGACGGTGAAAGGTCCACGGCGGGCCGACCCAAGCCCCGTGATTCGGGGCGGACGAACACGCTGCCTCTGCCGCTGCCGGAGCTCCCGATGTCGGCCCCCACCCAGGGGCCTGCGGGCTTCCGACATCCACGCGGCCCGTGCCGGAGCCTCCGGAGACGAATCGCAGCCGCTCCCGCAGCATCTGCAGGCAGCCAGCGCCGCAGGTGGTGAGTCCGGGCCGCGGGCTCTGCGAACCAGAGCCCCAGGTGGTCCCAGGTGCATGGCCGGTGGTAGGCCGCAGCGGGAACGGAGACATGACACAGAAACAAAGGTCGCGTCTCCGTTCGGGAGAGAGAATTTTACAGTTCCCGTTCACTCCCACCCCCCCCCCCCCCCCAAACATAACATACAAACCCTACAGCATATTAAAACTACAATTCAGACAAAAACAACAAAAAACACAAAAGACAGACGGACTGCAGGCAAGCCGCAGCTGCGACGGCAGCGCTGGCTCCTCACCCCCCCTTCATTGATTCCATCCATACTTGACGTTGCCTTGGGAAAGTAACTAATATAATCAAGGACCACTCACACCGTGGTCATTCATTCTTCTTCTCAATCCTGTCAGCAGAAAATGCAAAAGCTTAAAAGCATATACCACCAGATTCAAGAAGAGCTTCTCCCCTCTGTTATCTGTCTCTTGAATGGATCTCTCATATGCAAGGGATAAATTCCTGATCTTCCAATCTACGCCGCTGCAGCTCTTGCACATTTTTTCTTACCCGCACTTTCTCTGTAGCTCTATGTTGCATGCTATTCGTTTTCTCTTTTGCACTACCTGATGTCCTGTTGAATGGATTTGCCAAGGTAGCAAATAAAAGAACGATTTTCTCTGTACCTTGGTACACGTGACAAACTGATACCAATACAGGATTATTATTTATTTGTGTTGTGTCTTTTACATTGAAATGCTTAGGAGACATGTTTTTTCTATGCATGTTGAGCAGTTGCTATTTTCAATCATTAAAGAAAACTGTCAGATGCCCTAAACTTATAGAATTGTCATATATCTCAAAAGGACTTAGTTTTTCTTTGTTCAGTCAGTCTCTGTAAATGCTTTTGTTGCCTCGGTTAAAATTGTATGTTACTTCCATAACTTTTGGAGATCTAGCAGATACAGCTATCATTTGTAAGCATGTGGCTTCCTTGCAACGTTTATTTGGTGCTAAGCTTTCACTGGTCTTGTCACAGATACTTGCTGCACAAGCCGAACTGCAATTGATAATAGCTGCAGGGCTGGTGCAGAAGAAAAAACCATTAACATTCTTTGGGGATTTAAATGCTTTCTGGAAGGGGATGCATATATCAAAGAGATGGCTTTTATCTCAACTAATAAGCACCAAAATCCTTAATGTAACAGGACAGATAATGGTAGAGGCGATTAAAATGTAGTAGGGAATAGAAAAGTTCTAAATTTAAAACTGGTTTGACAAAGAAGCATTACAAAGCTGTTGGAACAGCAGCAGAATTCTTGGCTAAACTAAAAAGTGAGAAAACTTTATTGTCGAGGATGGAATAAGATCACAAAGTAGCAAAGTGTTGGTATTGGTGTATTGCTGTCACGTGTACCGAGACATGGTGAAAAATCTTGTTTTTCTTGCAAACCAATCAAATCATACTGTACAATATGTACAAATTAGACAAGTACAACAGATAGCGAAAAGAGGAAAATATAACAGTGCAGTATATTGTGTTACAGTGTCACACTTGCAGACTTCTTCAGTCTGAAGAAGGGTCTCAACCCGAAACGTCACCCATTCCTTCTCTCCTGAGATGCTGCCTGACCTGCTGAGTTACTCCAGCATTTTGTGAATAAACACTTGCAGAGAAAATGCAGATTCAAAAATAAAGTGCAAGGACTGCAATGAAGTAGGTTGGGAGATCGGGACTATACCCTTAGCCTATGGGATGAGTTTATGAGTAATCTGCCAACAATGGGAAAAAGCTGATTCTGTATCTGGTAGTTCATGCTTTCAAGCTTTTGTATCTTCTGCCCAACAAGAGAGGGGAGAAAAAGAAATGACTGTGACGTAAGTGGTCCTTGATAATGTTGGCTGCAGCATGAAGTGTTGATGGAGTTGAGGGGATGTGAGGGGATGCTGGATTTGAGTGATGGACTGGATTACATCCACAACTCTCTGCAGTTTCTTGCAGTATTGGGCAGAGCTGTTGTCAAATCAAGCTGTGATATATCCAATATGATGCTTTCTACATCCATAGGGATTGGTAAGAATTTTTGGAGACATGCTAAACTGCTTTGGTAGACACAAAATACTGGAGTAACTCAGGGCGTCAGGCAGCATCTCGGGAGAGACGGAATGGGTAACGTTTCGGGTCGAGACCCTTCTTGACAATGATTACCCTTCCACCAGTCTGAAGTAGGGTCTCGACCCGAAACATGATCAGTCTGAAGAAGGGTCTTGACCCAAAACGTCACCCATTCCTTCTCTCCCGAGATGCTGCCTGACCCGCTGAGTTACTCCAGCATTTTGTGTCTACCTTCGATTAATACCAGCATCTGCAGTTTTTTTCCTACACTGCTAAACTTCTTTCGTCTTCTGAGGAAGTAGAGACGTTGATGTGCTTTAGAAACATAGAAAAATAGGTGCAGGAGGAGGCCATTAGGCCATTCGAGCCAGCACCACCATTCAATATGGTCATGGCTGATCATCTAAAATCAGTACCCCATTCCTGCTTTTTCCCCATATACCCTGATCCCTTTAGCACTCAGAGCTACATCTAACTCCCTCTTGAAAACATCCAGTGAATTGGCCTCCACTACCTTCTGTGGCAGAGAATTCCACACATTCACAACTCTCTGGGTGAAAATGTCTTAAATGGCCTTCCCCTTATTCTTAAACTGTGACCTCTGGTTCTGGACTTCCCCAACATCGGGAACATTTTTCCTACACCTAGCCTGTCCAATCCTTTAAGAATTTTATATGTTTCTATAAGATCTCCTCTCATCCTTTTAAATTCCAGTGAATACAAGCCCAATCGACTCATTCTTTCATCATATGTCAGTTCCACCATCCTGGGAATTAACCTGATGATCATATGCTGCACTCCCTCAATAGTAATAATATCCTTCCTCAAACTAGGAGACCAACATTGCACACAATACACCAGGTGTGGTCTGACCAGGGCCCTGTACAGCTGCAATAGGACCTCCTTGCTCCTGAACTCAAATCTTCTCGCAATGAAGGCCAACATGCCATTAGCTTTCTTCATTACCTGCTGTACCTGCATGCTTACTTTCAGTGACTAATGTACACCCTACCTAGGTCTCTTTGCACCTCCCTTTCTCCTAATCTGACACCATTCAGATAATAATCTGCCTTCCCGTTCTTGCTACCAAAGTGGATAACCTCGCATTTATCCACATTATACTGCATCTGCCATGCATCTGCGCAATCACCCAACCTATCCAAGTCATCCTGCAGCCTCATAGTATCCTCCTCACAGCTCACACTGCCACCCAGCTTTGTGTCATCTGCAAACTTTGAGATGTCACATTTGATTCCCTCATCTAAATCGTTAATATATATTGTAAATAACTGGGGTCCCAGCAACGAGCCTTTCAGCACCCCACTAGTCACTGCCAGCCATTCTGAAAAGGACCCATTAATTCCTATTTTTTGCTTCCTGTCTGCCAACCAGCTCTCTATCCATATCAATACCCTACCCCCAATACCATGTGCTTTAATCTTACACACTAATCTCTTGTGTGGAACCTAGACAAAGGCTTTTTGAAAGTCCAGATACACCACATCCACTGGCTCTCCCTTATCCATTCTACTTGTTACATTCTCAAAAAAATCCAGATTAGTCAAGCATGATTTCCCCATCATAAATCCATGCTGACTTTGACCGATCCTGTCACTGCTTTTCAAATGTGCTGCCATAACATCTTTAATAATTTCTTGGTTATAGTTTCAATGTGGTTGGTCCAGGACAAGTTGTTGCTGATATGTTTGTCAAGAAACATGAAGCTTTGTGTGCTGGTCCCAGAAGAGGATCTGCTAAGATCCATTGCAATCGTTCCACTCTTCTATTTGTGTGTGATTTGATTGTACTCATGTGTGGTATGATTTGACTGGATCTGTATCTCCATTTCCATGATGATAGTAATAAACTAACTAAACTAAACTAAAGCGGGGCAAGTATTCTTGCTTAATATCCAAAAACCAATTGATCACTGTCTTGAATATATTCAGCAATTGAGCCTTCACTGCCCTCTCGGGAAAATTCCAAAGATTCACCATTTTATTGTTTGACTACCACACAAGGCACGATTTTTTGTACTTATTTGAAATTTCCAGCATCTTTAATGGTTTTTAAATTTTCATTTCTTGCAGGATTTGCTTCAATGAGATCAATTCTGATGTTTCCAAAATCAAGTAATTATGAATCCAGTGTGCTTAAACTCTTCTCATTGAACAAACTCTATCCCAGGAATTGACATGGTCAACCTTCATTACATTCCTTCTATCAAATGCATATTCTTCCTTTGATGGGAAGACGAGATCTGTATGCAATGTTTCAGATGCAGTCTCGCCAGGACATTTCATATATCTCTACAATTACACTCAAATTCACTTGAAATAATGGCCAACATACTGCTGTCTTCATAGTTACTTACTGAAGCTTCATAAACACTTTCAATAATTTATGCAAGTTACTTGAGTGGATCTTGAGGAACAAGATACAGGTGCATTTGGAATACCACAAGTTGATTAGGGATAGTCAGCATGGGTTTGTTGATGGGAGATTCCAACAAGCCAAGATTTTAAATGTTCATGAAATTATTTGAAAATCATGAATATCAATACCAAAATGTCTCACAACAATGTCTCACAAATCTAGAATTGTAAGTATTCAATTATAGACAATAGACAATAGGTGCAGGAGTAGGCCATTCAGCCCTTCGAGCCAGCACCGCCATTCAATGTGATCATGGCTGATCACTCTCAATCAGTACCCCGTTCCTGCCTTCTCCCCATACCCCCTCACTCCGCTATCCAATTAGCAGGAAGGAAGCAAGATTTTCAACAATCCGCCCTTTAGAAGAACAAAAGTGATTATCATACTAGTAAACAATGACAGCTTATTGTGCCTCACGAATTTGAAAGCAAAGTTGCTTCCCCCAGCTGGTGTAGATGGCATCCTCACCCATGTCATCTTTGCGACCCACAGATATGCTCTTTCTCCATCTCTCCCCAGATGGAACAAGACTAGAGTTCCCCTAGTGTTCACCTTCCACTCCCTCCCCTGCCCCGGCCTCCATATCCAATGCACCATTTTCCAACATCCCCACTATCTTCAACATGATCCTCCCATCAGTCACATCTTCCTGTCTCCACCCCTTTCTGCTTTCCACTCCATCCAGAACTCCTTAGCGAGAGGAAGTGTAGGGACAGGTGTTACATCTCCTGTGGATGCACAGGAAAGTAACTGGGGAGCGGGTACACGGGTTGGGTCGGTGACTGATGGTCACTTCAGTCTGAAGAAGGGTCTCGACCCGAAACGTCACCCATTCCCTCTCTCCTAGATGCTGCCTGACCTGCTGAGTTACTCCAGCATTTTGTGATACCTTCGATTTGTACCAGCATCCGCGGTTATTTTCCTACACAACTGGTCCGTGCCGACTTGCTAAGATGAAGGGCATGTTTCCGCGCTGTAGGAGTTGGTGGAGAGAGGAATGGTAAAGTCTACTTCAGCATATGAAAATAAACTTGACTTATTTGACTTGATTAAAAACATTGGATGGTGTTGGAAGGTGAAGAAGGAACATAACAGGAGTCACACAGGAACAGAAACAAGGGGTTCAGATTGCCGTGAAAAAAATAGCAGAACCAAGCCAGAAATTACAAAGCTGAACAGAGTAGCTGAATAGCTCTGAAATCAAAGTAAAATGATACGTTGAGAATATTACTGAAGGGCTAGCACAAATCCAGAATTGTGTAAATTCTGGTCACCACACTGTAGGAAGGAAGTGATTACGCTGCAGAGGGTGCAGAAAGGATTCACAAGGACATTGACTGGATTGGAAAGCTAGAGTTATCTGGGGAGATTGGATCGGCCTGGTCTGTTTCCCCAGAGCAAAGAAGGCTTAGAGATGACATGATAGAGGTATATAAAATGATGACAGGCAAAGATAGGGTAGGTAGCCAGAGTCGGTGCTGGCTCGAAGGGCTGAATGGCCTACTCCTGCACCTATTGTCTATTGTCTATTTCCCATGGTGCAGATGTTTAAAAGTAAAAGTAGGGAATGTGTGGGTAGCATGGTGGCGCAGCGGTAGAGCTGTTGCCTTAGGGCGTCAGAGACCCAGGTTTGATCTTGACCACAGGTGCAGGCAGTGCAGAGTTTGTACATTCTCCTTGTGACAGCTGGGGTTTCTCCGGGTGCTCCGGTTTCCCCCCACACTCTAAAGATATACAGGTTTGTAGGTTAATTGCCGTCTGTAAATTGTAAATTGTCCCTAGTGTGTAAGATAGCGTGAGTGTACGGAGATCGCTGGTTGGCACTGACTTGGTGGGCCGAAGGGCCTGTTTCCACGCTGGATCGCTGAGATCTAAAGTCCAGAGTAAAGTCTGCAATCTAGAGGGCATGTTTGCATATGAAAGAGAAGAGGTTTAAACTGGATCTGAGGGATATTTTTTTTTTCAAAGTGTAGTTGGTGTCTGAATGAGCTGCCATAGGAGTTGGTGGAGAGAGGAATGGTAGCAACATTTAAGAAACATCTAGACAGATACTTGAATGAGCAGGGCACAGAGGAATATGGAATTATTCAAGACAAGTGGGATTAGTGCAGGTAGGAATGAAAGTTGCTGTAGACATAGTGAAGCAAAGGGCCTATTTCTTTGCTGTATTACTGCATGACTCTAATTGCAAGTATTCAGTTGGCAGGAAATAATTAAGATTTAAAACAATCAGCCATAGAGATAAATAAATTATTATTTTGCACAGACAATCAAAATGATAAAGGCATTGAATGAGATCCGCAGAGACACCCTTCTGCATGAATTGGCACTGCTCCAGCTTGCTTTCAATTTTCATGATCTTGCTGCAGATATGAAATTTCATTAAATAGAGTATCTCTAAATGAACAGTTCTTGAGTTGTATGATGGTTTAGGATCAGAAGGTTCAACCAAATGTCAATCAAGAACACAACAATGGATAAATAAAGTAAATATTACTTTTTTAAATTAAAAAAAAATCATTATAATTGTTCATGTTAGACCTAAATTTAAAATTTAGCATATGTTTAATTTCATAAATATCTGAATACAATGAGAAAAAGTAGGAAGCACTCAGCAAGCGAAGCTGCATCCTGGGGGGACAGGGCTTTCTCCATCGCTGCTCCCACCCTATGGAACTCACTACCCCAAACCGTCAGAGACTCCTCCTCACTCACCACATTCAAAACATCACTGAAGTCTCACCTGTTCAGTACTGCCTTCAACCACTGAAGGTCACCTCACCATCTGTCTCCTTTCTCTGTTCGTTTACTTATTTATCTATTTATTCACTTCCCTATGTTCTCTAAATCCCTGTAAAGCGTCTTTGAGTATATGAAAAGCGCTATATAAATGTAATGCATTATTATTATTATTATTATTATTAAAAACAAACTGCTGCAGGAATTCAGAGGGTCAAGCAGCATCTCTGGAGGCGAAGCGATGGTTGAAGGATTGAAAGTGTAGTGGGAATATAGCCAGTAAATAAAGATGTGAAAGAAAGGTAATTGGAAGGCATGAGGTGAGGGCTAGTAGAGTCATAGAGTGATACAATGTGGAAACAGGCCCTTCGGCCCAACTTGCCCACACCGGCCAAAATGTCCCAGCTACACTAGTCCCTCCTGCCTGCGTTTGGTCCATATCCCTCCAAACAAGTCCTATCCATGTGCCTGTCTAACTGTTTCTTAAACATTGGGATAGTCCCTACCTCAACTATCTCCTCTGGCAGCTTATTCCATACACCCACCACCATTTGTGTGAAAAAGTTACCCCTCACCTTAAACCAATGTCTATTCCGATCGATTCCTCTCCTGATTTTATACACCTCTATAAGATTATCCCTCATTCTCCTGCGCTCCAAGGAATAGAGTCCCAGTCTATTCAACCTCTCCCTATAGCTCAGACCCTCCAGTCCTGACAACATCCTCATAAATCTTCTCTGTACCTTTTCCAACTTGACAACATTTTTCCTATTACATGGCGCCCAGAACTGAACACAATACTCTAAATGCAGCCTCACCAACGTCTTATATAACTGCAACATGACCTCCCAACTTCTAAACTCAATACTCTGACTGATGAAGGCCAACGTACCAAAAGCCTTTTTGACCACCTTATCTAACTGTGACTTGACCTTCACCTGCACTCCTAGATCCCTCTGATCTGCAACACTCCCCAGAGCCCTACCATTCACTGGGTAGGTCCTGCCCATGTTAGACTTCCCAAAATACAACACCTCGTATTTCTCTGTATTAAATTAAACTGTATTATCTACAAGTTTTGGAAGATTTTATATTGCTTGTCAGATTAACATTGTTTTCCAAATTTTACCCCTTGCAACCACTTTGTAAATGACCTGCTACTGAAACTCTTCAGTAAGTTGTCTTGCACTACAGTATTCTTTCTGGGTTTGAAAAGTAAATCAATTTTCGGACAACATCATTATTAATTACTTATTCAATTTGGTCGCTGTACAAAAGGAAATATCACAGTTACATTGTTTTTGGTCTGAAAAGGGCTCGGCTTCTCATTGAGTATTAGCTCCCTTGCTTTCACCAGGACCTGAATCAAAACAAAGAAGCACATCAATGTGACATTAACATTCATTTAAAAATGCTGCTTTGTTATTATCTTAATTACTCAGGCAGCATGAATCCTACGTACTGGCAAGCTTGACAAGGCCACTTTCACCCATCTGCCTTGTTTGCAATTTTAAATGACTCATGGGAAATGGGCATAATTGGCATGGCCAACCTTTTATATCCATCCCTAAGTGCCCTTCAGAAGGTGATGCTGAAGCACCTTTTTGACACACTGCCACCTGCTGATCACATTATTCCGACTATCAGGCGGGAGCTTTCTTTTTCTGATCAAATGACAATGAAAAAAAGAACAAGATATTTCCAAGTTATTATTGAACATGACCTGAAGGGGACCTTGCAGCCAATCATTTTTTTCCATGCATCTGGTGAGATTGGTCTTCCAGTTGCTGCATTCATTGTTTTAGTTTAGTTTAGTTTAGTTTAGTTTAGTTTAGTTTAGTTTATAGATACAGTGTAAAACCTTGTCCACGCAGAGCAGCGATCACTCCTACACTAATTCTATCCTGCACACTGACAATTTACAGAAGCCAATTAATCTACAAACATGCATGTCTTTGGAATGTGTGAGGAAACCAGAGCACCTGGAGGAAACCCAGATGGTCACAGGGAGAACATAAAAACTCCCTCTGGAAGGCGACTTTGGACTGTCAAAGCAGCCACAGCCAGACATAAAAACAGCTTTTTTCCACGAGTGATAGTTCTACTCAATAACCAAAGTCTGTAGTCTCTTTTTTGCTCTTGTTTATTTGCACCCACATGTTTAGACCGTAATGATGTATCCTTATTGTTTTGATGTGTTTATGCTTTATTCTTAATTGTTAACTGTATGTTTGTGTTGTCATTTGTGAGCGGAGTACCAATGCAAATTCCTTGTATATGCATACTTGGCCAATAAATGTATTCATTCATTCATTCATTCATTCATATAAAGGCACCTATAGTCAGTATTGAACATGGTTCTCTGTAAGACTGCAACTCGACCACTGCGCTACTGTGCTGTTGAAGAAACCTTGGTTAGTTACTGTTCTTCATCTTGTGGATGGTATGTACTGGAACACCAATGATGGGTTGATGAAGAGGAGGAAGTGAATGTCTATGGCTGTAAATTAGATACCAAACAAGAAGGTTGCTTTGTCTTGTGTGATGTTGTACATTTTATAGACAATAGACAATAGACAATAGGTGCAGGAGTAGGCCATTCGGCCCTCCGCCATTCAATAGACAATAGACAATAGACAATAGGTGCAGGAGTAGGCCATTCAGCCCTTCGAGCCAGCACCGCCATTCAATGTGATCATGGCTGATCATTCTCAATCAGTACCCCGTTCCTGCCTTCTCCCCATACCCCCTGACTCTGCTATCCTTAAGAGCTCTATCTAGCTCTCTCTTGAATGCATTCAGAGAATTGGCCTCCTCCACTGCCTTCTGAGGCAGAGAATTCCACAGATTCACAACTCTCTGACTGAAAAAGTTCTTCCTCATCTCCGTTCTAAATGGCCTACCCCTTATTCTTAAACTGTGGCCCCTTGTTCTGGACTCCCCCAACATTGGGGACATGTTTCCTGCCTCTAACGTGTCCAACCCCTTAATAATCTTATACGTTTCGATAAGATCCCCTCTCATCCTTCTAAATTCCAGTGTATACAAGCCTAGTCGCTCCAGTCTTTCAACATATGACAGTCCCGCCATTCCGGGAATTAACCTAGTAAACCTACACTGCACGCCCTCAATAGCACGAATATCCTTCCTCAAATTTGGAGACCAAAACTGCCTACAGTACTCCAGGTGCGGTCTCATTTTGAGAGAATTGGTAGAGAATTAATCCAAAATGGAAAGATTTCCATCACATTTTTAAAAAATGTATTAATCTTCAGCATCCCGGCAGTCAATGGGAATCCAGAATTTATTACCCATCTTTAATTGCTCTCGAGGAGATGGTTGTAAGCCATCTTCCTGAACCGTTACATGCTGTTGGGAAGAGGATTCCAGAATTTTGACCCAAGGACAATGAAGGAATGGCATTTTATTTCTAAATGAAGGTGGAGTGCAAGTTATCAGGCAACTTGAAAACAGTGGTGTTCCCATCTGCCTGCTGCCCTGATTCTTCTTCGTGGTAGAAGTTACGGAATTGAGAGGTGCTGTTATTGTAGCCGGGATGAATATCTATCTGCACTGCATGTTATTAATGTTTCACTGTGTGCCTAGCAGCGAAAGGAATGAATATTTAGCGTGGTAGATTGAGCGCTAATTAAGCAGTTGTCTTGGATGTAAAAAGTGGAAAGATTTTAAGTGAGTGAGTCACTTGCTGCAGGATACCCTGGTCTCTGACCTGCCCTTCTGACAACAGCATTTATGTAGCTGGCACGGGGTTTAATATTAAGGGGAGGTATCTCTGGACTCCTGCACAACGGTAATTTAACTTGTCACCTATCAGTACTTATATGAATATGATTCATAAATGTAGGGACAGAATGCCTCAATATCTGATGAATTGTGAACAACACTAAAGGCTATGCAATCATCGAAGAAAATGATCATTTCATGCATGATGGTAGGTTAGACATTGGATTAAGAGTACTGCTATAAGAAACTTTTATGGCAATAAACTGGGGCTGAGACCATCTGAGACCTTCGAATTCCCATTTCATTACTGCTCTTTGATGCCAAACTCTGTCAAATTCTACCATAATATCAGGAATAGTCAGTACCACTTCACCTTTGAAAAACATTTCTACATTTAGATCAAATCTATGATGAAACCGCGGTGGCATGATGGCGCAGCGGTAGAGTTACTGCCTTACAGCGCCAGAGTCCCGGCTTCGACCCCGACTAGAGGGGCTGTCTGAACGGAGTTTGTACGTTCACCCCATGACCTGCATGGGTTTTCTCTGAGATCTTTGGTTTCCCCTCACACTCCAAAGACCCTCGGGTTTGTAGATTAATTGACTTGGTATAAATGTAAATTGTTCCTAGTGTGTGTAGGATAGTGTTAATGTGCCAGTATTGCTGGTCGGCGCAGACCCAGTGGGCCGAAGGGCCTGTCTCTAAACTAAACTAAATATAGAAAGATCTCACTTTGAGGAGGCACTGCATGATAGTAAAGTTGACAGTAGAGACAGTAGACTTTGCTTTTTTTTGTTAACAAGTGGAGATCGCTGGCATGTTTGGAATTTATGGTCCATAATTAATTGCCCCTGAACTTAATGCTTTTCCCTTCCAGAAGTTAGCTGAGAGATCATCGATGGTTCTGGAGTTACATATCATCCAGAGTGGGTAAATATGGCAGATTCCTGTCCCTGAAGGATATCCAAATGAGTTTGTATAACAATATCCTATAGCCATGATCAACATTTTTGACATTAGCCATATAATTAGTTGCAGATTTACTAATTACTTAGACTTAAATTTCCTATCTGCCATGCTAAGATTTGAACTCAAGACCTGATCAATAGTCGAGGGTTTCAATAGATATGGAGAATTTATTGTTTATGATGTTTTTACACAGACAGTGGCGAGTGTCTGGAACATGCTGCTGGTGGGGGTGGTTGAAGCAGGTACGTTAGTGGCATTTAAAAGAAATTTAGAATTGGAGGGATATGTGTTACGTGCAGGTAATACAGTAATACAGAGCTTTATTTGTCATTCGGTACCGAGGTACCGAACGAAATTACATTGCAGTCACAAACAACAACAAAAAAGAACACAAGACATATGACCCCAACACAAACATCCATCACAGTGACTCCAAACACCCCCTCACTGTGATGGAGGCAACAAAACTTCCACTCTCTTCCCCACGCCCACGGACAGACAGCTCGTCCCCGACTGACCCGCATAGTCCCCGCAAGGGGATGGAAGTCCCCGCGGCCGAGCCGCACCGGACGCTGAAAAGTCCCGCGGCCGAGCCAGGCGATTGAAGGCCCCGCGGCCGTACCGTGCACTGCTAAGTCCCGCGGCCGAGCCGCACCGGGCGATGTTAGGTCCCGCGGCCAAGCCGCACCAGCGATGTAAAGTCCCGCGGCCGAGCCGCGCCGGGCGATGGAAGGCCCCGCGGCCGAGCCGCACCTGGCGCTGAACCGTCCCGCGGCCGCAAGAGACGGTCCTGGCATCATGCTCGGCACAGACATTATGGGCCGAAGGGCCTACTCGGGTGCTGTACTGTTCTATGAAAGTGGACGTTGAACGATTTGCAAAGAGTGACTGGTAGAAACTGTTTTGAAATGATGAGGGTTGCTAAGGCAAACGAGAAGATGGTGCAGACATTGGCAATGAACTGATTGTACAGTATGGAGAATGAGTAACGATTGCATGTAGGGTGGAAGGTAGGAGCACTGACATTGAGATCAGGCTGATATGATGGCTGGGGTGATTGGTGAGGTTAAGCCGCCAAGAGCTTTATAAGTAACAAAACCAGAAAATCCTAGAAGGACACGGAATAAGACAGGCAGCATCTGTCAGACTGGAGCCATGAAGGGCCTTGCCAGTGTTCATGATTTTCTTGATGTCGGTCACATTTCCTAATCATTGGCACAGGTTGAGGTGACTACATTCTGTTCCTCAGATAATGAAGCTGTCTGCGGCTGATGCAACAAAACCTGGACAGCATTCAGGAATAATTTTACAAGTAAGCCATTTTAAAGGCTGGTTTATTTTGCTGATGGAAGACCCACTGGTAACACCTGTCCGGCAACAAATTGACAGGATAACATTGTTTGCCCATGGTGCATCCATTGATTTTATTTTCAAGTATTGTTGTATTTTACTAGGTCTTTTTTAACTCCAAGCAAACAAAAAAGAAAAATAACCAGTCAAAAGGCCTGGGAACAATTGAGGAAATCAACAAAAAGAGATGAGACAGGGAGTTGCAGATGCTGGAATCATGAGTAAAATACAAAGTGCTGGAATAACTCAGCGGGTTTGCAGCCACACAACTATATCTAAGCATCACACACTAAGTATCTGCATGAGACGTTTCCTCAAGCAGGCAGCGACTAACATCGAGGATTACCATCCGCATAAGGCCGTCTTCTCGCTGCTACCATTAGGCAGGAGGTACAGAAGCTTGATGACCCACATTGCAGGGTTCAGAAATGAGCAATTTTCCAACAACTAATCAGGTTCTTGAAACAACTTGTACAACCCTCTCATCCTCGCATCTTCTCTCCATCCTGTGGTCCCAGGGTTTGAAATGAGCAATCAGGATGCTCGGTCCCACCAGTCCAAAGCCATATTTGCAACATATCCAGCTAAGAAATATGTCTCCTTTAAGAGATGCAGACGTAGCTTTAATTAACACGTGCTATTTTGAATGTGTGCTAATATTCATGTAAATTAACCAAGTGCATATATATATTAAGATAAAAACATAAAGTAAACATTAATCTTGAAAAGCTGAGAATAAAAAATCTGTTCAAAACTTTCACCAAATCATATATCTGCAGATATGGATCACAATACATGTTTTCCACTTTTTTGTCTTCTCAATCTTCAAGTAGCCTTTATGCCAGTCAAAATTTCTTTATTTTTACCCTGAACTCCCCCGATTATGGGTTGGTCAATAGGAATCGTTGACATGTTGGGGTTACTGATCATCTCGGGCTTTCATGCATATCACAATTGCTTGTCGGTCTTCATCACTGTCTGCTTTTTATGTCAGGTGTGCAGCGGTTTGAACAGTTTTGACACATCATGTCTTTCTCATATCCTGGAAGGCTGCCCTCTTATACTGTGTTTACTTAGTTGTTTCAATATTTAGTAGTACTTGCAGAGAGCCTTCTTGTCAGAAGTGGTTTTGAACTGTTGCCATCAAGCTATTGTGCTCTCTCTTTGTGCAGTTGAAACCTGAGATCAAGGGGATCATTAAATGCTTCAGAAGCATTAAAAGGCCATTTATGCAGGGGAGCCATAATTAACTGATATTTTTCCACCGCTCCAACAAAGCTATATTTCTTAAATTCAGCATTTAAATAGAATGTGTGCTTTTGTCATTTTATAAGCTGTTTGCCAATTTCATTACAAAATGTGCATTTATATCTTTTGCAATTGGAGGAATACGAGTCTAGATGGTTGAATCAAATGAAATAGTTTGCATAGAGTTTGATACCTGGCTTCATACAATGGCTCCTTTATTTGTGGCAATGTGATTTTTTTTTTACACACTAATAATTTCCACAGCAGCCTCAAATCAGCACAATAAAGTCTGAAGAAGGATCCCGACCCAAAATGTCGTCTGTCCGTTCCCTCCACAAAAGCTTTCTGACTTGCTGAATTCCCCCAGCATTTGAGAGTTTTTATTCCAAAGTTATTCACAGGAACATTAATCAAACAAAATTGATATCACCGTATGATGAGCTGCTACAGCAGGTGACCAAACACAAATCCCAAGATGTGGGTTTTAGGTCATGTCCCAGTGGAGATAGGCCACTGAGATGGACAAACTGAGAGGTTGAGGGAGAAATTCCAAGACTCAAGGCCTCAGGATCTGAAAGCCTGATCCATAACAGTGAAAGGATTACATTGAGGGATGAACAGGAATTCAGAATTCCAGTTGCTATTTATTTTAACTCCTCTTCCCATTCCCATAGTGAACTTTCTGTCTTAAGTTTCCTCCATTGCCAGAGTGAGGCCGCACATTAACTGGAGGAACAGCACTTCATATTCCACTTGGGTAGCTGACAACCCAACGGTACATACATTGAATTCTCCAATTCTAGATACCTCTGACAACCCTCCCTGCCCCTCCACCCCGGACTTCCACATATTTTCCCCCGCCCCCTTCATTCCTTCCTTTAGCCTCATAATTCACAACTCTTTAATCCATTTGTTTCACACTTTTTTCCCATCTCTGGTCTTTGTCCAACCATCTGGCTATCAACCCCTGCCCCCCTCCTTTGCCTGTGTCCTGCCTTTCTTCTCCTGCCCCCCCCCCACACATCCCCCCTATCCCACCCATTGTAATCAGTCTGAAGATAGGTCCCGACCCGAAACGTCACCTATCCATGTCCTCCTGAGATGCCGCCTAATCTGCTGAGTTAAACCAGCATCTGTAGTCAGAATTAGAGACAGGTATTAATACAGGTATTACAGAGTGTTATGGCATTGGCAAAACTCAAGAGAAAAGAAAAGGCGCATGATAGTATTTGAAAATAAAAGTGTAAAATTTAACTTTGAGGTGAAAAACTTATTTAGGAACCAATATAGGTCAAGCTTAGGCTTATTGGATGAATGGGATGGTGTATCAATACGAAGTGATCAGAGTTTTGGATGATCACAAATTTATGAAACATAACTTAAGGTCCAGTGGATGGGGGTGTTCAAGAGCAGAGGAGTGGGGTCTGGTATGAATATTGTTATGATGGAGGTGTTGGCAAAAATATGATCCTCAATTCATGTCAAGATCACGTTCAGTGACAAATTTGTGAACAGTATTCTTTACATTCAGTTGCTGGATGACAGCTAGAGTCAGAGTCTAGGGACTCGAGATTGTGATGGAGGAAAAAGACAATAGACTTCATTTTAAGGTCTAGTTGAAAGAAAATTTTCTTCATCTTGTAATGCTTGTACACTTGTCCAGTGGGCAATTAAACAGTATAAAGGTTAACAGAGGTTCTGGCGAGGCGAGCTATTTTTAAGAAATGTAGCATTATTAAAATTAACACAAGAAGGAAGTGATCAATAACTAAAGGAGATTTACTAAATATTCATCCAACACATCTCTCTTACTTTATATCTGGTGTGGAGAGTTTGATTCTTATTTTTGTCAAATTATAGTTTACCTAATTCCTCAAACCAAACTCTATACAATTCTACCTATGTAAATACTTCCAAAGGCATGAATAGCTTCCTTCCCACTGTTACCACACTTGAAAGATTTTCACACACGTGGTGATGAGTTCTTGGTATCATAAAATGCTGGAGTAACTCAGTGGGTCAGGCAGCATCTCTGGAGAGAAGGAATGGGTGACGTTTCGGGTCGAGACCCTTCTTCAGACTGATGTCGGGCGGGGTGGGACAAAGAAAGGATATAGGTGGAGACAGGAAAACAGTGGGAGAACTGGGAAGGGGGAGGGAAAGGGAGGGACAGAGGGTGATGAATTCTTGATCTCCCAACCTACCTCATTGCAGCCCTGGCACTTTTTATCTGCTCTTTCTCTGTAACTGTAACACTATATACCACATTCTGTACTTTTCTCCTCTCATTTGCACTACCTTGATATTATTATTCAAGATTCAAGAGATTCAAGATTCAAGATAGCTTTATTGTCATCCAAATTGGACGAAATTCAGTCACCCACAGTTCAACAACAAAAGCATCAAAATAGGCATTAAAATTACACAACCCCAAAAACACACAAAAGAAAAAACATCCATCAAGAAAACATCCATCACAGTGAGTCTCCTCCAGTCCTCTCCTCACTGTGATGGAAGGCCACAATGTATTTTCCCTTCTCCTGCCGTCCTCTCCCGCGGTCAGGTTGTTGTGGTTGCAGGCCGCGCCGGACGGTCCGCAGCGGGCCGAGCCTAAGTCGAGTCGCAGCCGCTCCCGCAGCCTCCGAAGACGGCCGGCTTCGCCGATGATAAGTCCGATCCGGGGCGGGCGAACACGCTGCCGCTGTTGCTGCACGTCGGGGTGGTCGTGGCTCCCGACATTGAAGCCCCCGCCCAGCAGAGAAAAATCCCGCGGCCTATCTTAGGCCGCGCCGGACGGTGAAATGTCCGCGACCCAAGCCCCGCGATCCGGGGCGGGCGAACACGCTGCCGCTGCCGGAACTCCCGATGTCGGCATCCACGTGGCCCGAGCCTAAGGCGAGTCGCAGCCGCTCCCGCAGCCTCCGAAGACGGCCGGCTCCAGTGATGGTAAGTCCGGTCCGCGGGCTCTGCGAACCAGACCCCTGGAAGCCGCCAGCTCCAGGAGTTGGGCCGATGGTAGGCCGCAGCAGGAACGGAGACAACACCCAGAAAACAAAGGTCGGGTCTCCGTTCGGAAGGGACACATATTTACAATTTTACAGTTCCCCCCCTCCCCCCCACAAACACACATAGTACACAAACACAAAAACACGACATCACATCGACAATTAAGACACAAAAAAACAACAAAACACAAAGACAAATGGACCGCAGGTAAGCCGCAGCTGCTAGGGCAGCGCCGCCATTTTGTATATTAAATAAAATGTACTTATGTACTTATGTACAGAATAATCTGTCAGGATGGAACATAAATTAAAGTTTTTCTACATTATCTTGGTGCATTAACAATAAAAGTAAAGCTAAATAAAAGATAGTAATCGTGTAGTAGAGAGGTCTATGGTTGGCAACATTGTTGGCAACCATAAAGAGGGCTTCCTACATTTATGATCTGTTAAAGAAATCATGAAATCACTTTACAAGAACTTACCATTTTTCTACTAATAGTGATTAAAGGAAATTATTACATATTACTGAAACACAGGGCATCTTTTTGCCTCTTGGTATCAAGTTGTAGTAGTACAAGACATTGGTGAGACATTTGGAGTATGGTGTTCATTTTTAATCACCGTGCTATAATAAGGCATTGTTAAGCTGGAAAGAGTGGAGAGAAGATCTACCAGGATGTTGCAGGGCATGAGGGCCTGAGCTATCATGAGAGGTTGGGCAGGCTAGGACTTTATTTCTTGGAGCGCAGGAGGATAAAGGGTGATTTTATAAAGATGTACAAGATCGCAAGGGGAATAGATAGGGTATATGCACACAGTCTTTTACCCAGAGTAGGAGAATCTAGAACCCGAGGACATAGGTTTATGGACAAAGGGAAAGATTCAATAGGAACCTGAGAGGCAACATTTTCCACATAGACAGTGGTGGATAAATGGAATGAGCTGCCAGAGGAGGTAGTTGAGGCAGGTACTATAAGAACACTTAAAAGATATCTGGACAGGTACACAGGGATGAAAGGTTTAGAGGGAGCCAAACGCAGCCAGGTGGGGGACTGGTGTAGATGGGGCATTTTGGTTGCATGAGCAAGTTGAAGTGAAATGCCTGTTTCCATGCTGCATGACTATGACGATCCTGGCACAGTGCAGAGAAAATCTGATGGAAGGATCAGATGGAAAGTCTAGCAAATCCTATTATACACATAAGGACTTTACACAAAATGTCACTTTCAGTAGTCTGGCCAAATGAAAATTGACACCATGGAGTAAAGCTGAAAATCCACTACATGCGGGGTAGTGGTTCCATAGAATATTATTAGTTTTTAAGTAAAAGGCAGATTATAATGTACTTGTGAATTGGCTCAATAGTCATAAAATCATGCACATTTAGGGCTTGTATTTGGATCTGCTATACTCCAGATGCTGCTCTCATTTTATGGAGTATTCAAGGTTTATTGGATTTAGACAAGAGACAAGAGACAATAGACAATAGGTGTAGGAGTAGGCCATTTGGCCCTTCGAGCCAGCACCACCATTCATTGTGATCATGGCTGATCATCCACAATCAGTACCCCGTTCCTGTCTTCTCCCCATATCCCTTGATAAGAGCTCTATCTAACTCTCTCTTGAAAGCATCAAGGGAATTGGCCTCCACTGCCTTCTGAGGCAGAGAGTTCCACAGCTTCATAACGCTCTGAGTGAAAAGGTTTTTCCTCATCTCCGTTCTAAATGGCCTACCCCTTATTCTTAAACTGTGGCCCCTGGTTCGGGGCTCCCCCAACATCGGGAACATGTTTCCTGCCTCAAGCGTGTCCATTCCCTTAATAATCTTATATGTTTCAATTAGATTCCCTCTCATCCTTCTAAATTCCAGAGTATCCAAGCCCAGTCGCTCCGGCCGTTCAACACACGACAGTCCCGCCATTCCGGGAATTAATCTCGTGAACCTACGCTGCACTCCCTCAATAGTAAGAATGTCCTTCCTCAAATTTGGAGACCAAAACTGCACTCCAGGGGTGGTCTTACTAGGGTCCTGTACAACTGCAGAAGGACCTCTTTGCTCCTATACTCAACTCCTCTTGTTATGAAGGCCAACATTCCATTAGCTTTCTTCACTGCCTGCTGTACGTGCATGCTTACCTTCAGTGACTGATGCACTAGGACACCCAGATCTCATTGTACTTCCCTTTTTCATAACTTGACACCATTCAGATAATAATCTGCTTTCCTGTTCTTACCACCAAACTGGATAACCTCACATTTATCCACATTAAACTGCATCTGTCATGCAACTGCCCCCTCACACAACCTGTCCAAGAGACCCTTCATCCTCATAGCATCTTCCTCACTGTTCACACTGCCACCCAGCTTTGTGTCATCTGCAAATTTGCTAATGTTATTTTTAATCCCTTCATCTAAGTCATTAATGTATATTATAAATAGCTGCGGTCCCAGCACCAAGCCTTGCGGTACCCCACTAGTCACAGCCTGCCATTCTGAAAGGGACCCATTTATCCTCACTCTTTGTTTCCTGTCTGCCAACCAATTTTCTATCCATGTCACTACCCTACCCCCAATACCATGTGCTCTAATTTTGCCCACTAATCTCCTATGTGGGACCTTATCAAAGGCTTTCTGAAAGTCCAGGTACATTACATCCACTGGCTTTCCCTTATCCATTTTCCTAGATACATCCTCAAAAGATTCCAGAAGATTTGTCAAGCATGATTTTCTCTTCATAAATCTGCGCTGACTCGAAACGATCCTGTTACTGCTATCCAAATGTTCCGCAATTTCTTCTTTTAAAATGTGGGATAACATTAGCTACCCTCCAATCCACAGGAACTGATCCTGAATCTATAGAACATTGGAAAATGAACACCAATGCGTCCACGATTTCTAGAGCCACCTCCTTAAGTACCCTGGGATGCAGACCATCAGGCCCTGGGGATTTATCAGCATTCAGTCCCATCAGTCTACCCAACACCATTTCCCGCCTAATGTGAATTTCCTTCAGTTCCTCCGTCACCCTAGGATCTCTGGCCACTAGAACATCTGGGAGATTGTTTGTGTCTTCCTTAGTGAAGACAGATCCAAAGTACCTCTTCAACTCGTCTGCCATTTCCTTGCTCCCCATATTAAATTCACCTGCTTCTGTCTTCAAGAGACCCTTGAAAACAGATTTTTTTTAGGGACCCTTGAAAACTATTTTTTTTCCTCTTCACGTACCTAAAGAAACTTTTACTATCCTCCTTTATATTCTTGGCTAGCTTACCTTCGTACCTCATCTTTTCTTCCCGTATTGCCTTTTTAGTTATCTGATGCTCTTTAAAAGAGTCCCAATCCTCTGGCTTCCCGCTCATCTTTGCTATATTATACTTCTCTTTTATTTTTATACTGTCCTTGACTTACCTTGTCAGCCACGGTCACCTCTTACTCCCCTTAGAATCTATCTTTCTCTTTGGAATAAACTGATCCTGCACCTTCTGTATTATTCCCAGAAATACCTGCCATTGTTTTTCCACCGTCTTCCCTGCTGGGGTCTCTTTCCAGTCAACTCTGGACAGCTCCTCCCTCATGCCTCCATAGTCCCCTTTGTTCAACTGTAGTACTGACACTTCCAATTTTCCCTTTCTCTCTCAAATTGTAGATTAAAACATCATATTATGATCACTACCTCCTAATGGCTCTTTTACCTTGAGTTCCCTTATCAAATCCGCTTCATTACACAACACTAATTCCAGAATTGCCTTCTCCCTGGTAGGCTCCAGTACAAGCTGCTATTTTCATTCTCAACAATATTCAACAAATACTACTCCTTCCAGTCGACACAAAGCTGCGGAGCTCAGCTCATCGGGCAACAGATAAATCACGCACATCTTCCCGGATGAAAGTCATATGTTTGTAATTTAAAAAAAATATGTCAAGCATCAAAGGGGATTCAACATTATTTTTAGAATAAGGCATGTGACATCCTGTGGTGCAGCTGGAAGACTATCAATTTTAAGAAGAAGCAGGTGGGTGAATTTGAGGAGGATGACAGTATACAGATGAGAGTGTTGAAAGGTTTACAGCTGCATTTTTATATTTGTGATGAATGAATTTCCCTCGCACAAGTAACACACAGTGGCAGTGAGAAATATAACACTTCAAGTAGTAACTCAGCAGGACAGGCATCTCTGGAGAGAAAGAATGGGTGACGTTTTGGGTCGAGACCCTTCTTCAGACCTGAAACGTCACCCATTCCTTCACTCCAGAGATGCTGCCTGTCCTGCTGAGTTGCTCCAATATTTTGTGTCTATCTTCAGTTTAAACCAGCAGCTGCAGTTCCTTCCTATACAAAATGTCAAGTATATTGTTCAAACTGATCCTCAAAAATTGACTTCATCATTGGATAATTCATGTTCATTTTACTCTGCTTCTGCTGTCCAAGGTCTCCTCCATCTGTCAGAGTGAGGCTAAATGCAAATTGGAGGAACCGCATCTCATATTTTGCATGGGCAGCTTACAGTGCAGTGGTATGAATATTGAAGATAGACACAAAAAGCTGGAGTAACTCAGTAGGACAGGCAGCATCTCTGAAGAGAAGGAATGGGTGACGTTTCGGGTCAAGACCCTTCTTCAGACTGGTTAGGGATAAGCGAAATGAGAGATATAGACAATGATGTGCAGAGATAAACAACAATGAATAAAAGATATGCAAAAAAGTTGTGATGATAAAGGAAATTGGTAGCTGTTTGTAGGGTGAAAACGAAAAGCTAGTGCAACTTGTGTGTGCGTGCGTGCACAGACACACACACATACCAGCGATGGACCCAGAGTGATCAGGGGCATTATCAATAAGCAACAAAGCCACATTTAGCATATTCCTTCATGTGGTATTAACAAATATGTGTTGCCATCCAGTCCTTCTATTGGATTTGCAGTAAATTGGCAGAGTTTTTAATAAGACTTTCAATTCCCCACAGTTTTCCAAGTGATAGATAAGGCACAGTTTAAACCTGAATCCCTTGTCCGTATATTGCCCACACAGACAAGATTCAAACAGACTTTGGCTGTCTTAATTCCCAGAGGAAACACCTCCGTCTGGGGTATGAAGTTACATTTTGCAAGTTCATTCCAATTAAGTCTCATCTTCTCAAAACAATGCACTTGTTTTGGTACAAAGCCACCATTGTCTATTGTCTATTGTCTATAGTCTATTCTTCATTGGGCAGCAGTATCGTTGCCATTGGAAACCTCTCCAGTGATCTTAACTGAATACAAATTATAAGGTGATTCTGTCCAATTTGTGTACATGTTCTTTCTCACTATAGTGCGTTTTAAAGCCGTGCCATCTAAATCGGCTCTTGAATAATAATGGTAGCAACAAATACTTCATCGAGAAGGAGAAGAAAGCTCCCGACCTGAAACATCATCTGTTTGTTCCCTCCACAGATGCTGCCTGACTTGCTGAGCTCCTCCAACACTTTGTGTTTTGATCGATAAGGTGAAATCTGCTGAACCATGGGGTGAGTGCTGAGGTTCATTGGAATTTGTTTTGAAGAGCTGGCAAAGAGAAAATGTTCTGAAGGGCCATCTGCATTGTAGGGTGTTGTGATTTTATGGCAGAATAACATAGTGTAACACTCAGGAAGTTCTTCTGTGAGAATCACACATATAGAGTCATACAGCGCGGAAACAAACCCTTCATACCAACTTGCCCACACTAACCAACATGTCCCATCCACACTAGTCCCACCAGTCAGTGTTTGGCCCATATCCTTCTAAACTTATCCTATCCATGTACTTGGCCAAATGTTTTTTTTAAATGTTGTGATAGTACCTGCCCCAACTACCTCCTCTGGCAGCTCCTTCCATACACCCAGCACCCTTTGTGTGAAAAAAGTTACCCAATATGTTCAATACAACCAAGTGAATCTTTTCAAGAAATTCTACTGTTACTTTGAAAAAGACAGTGTGACTGTGCCAAAGTTGAACCCAATGAAACTGTTGTATTGCTCAACATTTCAAGTGAATGAAAAGGATAATGAAAATTTGGCAGTTATTAACTTTGTTGTCAGATCAAGAATTTAAATTATTCTTGATTATACATTATTTCGTAATGAAAATGTCATTATCAGGCTGAACGGGCAAATTATGAATGGCGCTTTCATTCAAAGGCTACACTTCCTAGCAGAAGTATCTGACAAAACAATCCAGACTGACATGCATCTGAAATATTTATTACTCTTTTTCAGCTGTTTGCTTCAATCACTTGCTGAATAAATGATACCCTTCAACATAGTGTTGTTACTGCCAGAGCCTAGCTGTTTTTGAAAGCCAGAGGCTGATTTCATTGCGATATTTAGTGTCTAACATTTGGAAAGTCTGTATCATAAAGATTTAAGCTTTTTACTAACATTTGTTTTAGTTTACTTTAATTAAATCAATTTGCTGGATTAAATCATCCTTGACAAGGCCAACAGTTACTGCTCATCCTTAATTGTTCTATCAAAAGTAATTGTGAGCCACCTTCTTCAATGGCTGCAGTCCTTCTGATGAAGGTTCTCCTACAGTGCTCTTGGGAAGGGAGTCTCAGGGGTTGGGATTCAGCAAAGGAATGGCATGATGGTCTATGACTTGGAGGGGAACATGGCGATGCTGGTCTCCCCATCCACCTGCTGCTCTTATCTTTCCTCAGGTAGAAATTGCAGTTGGGAAGTGTGATCACAGTGGCCTAAGCTAGTAACCACACACATGCAGCAGTCACATTCTTCTGGTGGTGGGGGGAAAGAATGATCAGATTGTGGATGGGTGCCAAGTCAAACAGTGGGATGATGTCAAGTTTTCCGAGTATTGATGGAGTTGTACATGTCCAGGCAAGTAAAACATATTTCATCAGGCTCTTAACGCTTGAACATGATAGGACGACTTTGGGGAATCAAGAAGTCATTCATTTGAGGATAGCCAATTCATGATTTGCACTTATAACAGCAGTAGTTATATGCCTGGTCCTGTTAAATCTTTGGTCAATGCTAATACCCAACACATAGATGATGGGGAACTTAGCAACCCTGAATGACAATTGCTGAATGGCAAGGATGGTTAGCAGTATATTTTGTCAAGGGTGAAAGGTCCTTCCAACTTATCGCACAGACCTTAATGTTGTCAATGTCTTGTTACATATAGATAAGGAAGAGGCATACGATACGAGACGATAGAACTTTATTTATCCCAGGAGGGAAATTGATCTGCCAACAGTCATAAAACACAAGATACACGAAACATGAAATTAAAGTGACGAGTGGAAAGGATTGGGGATGTGCAAAGATTGTGGAAGAGCAGGGGGGGGGGGGGAGTCAGTCTACCCCATGACAGAGGGGGAGGAGTTGTACAGTTTGATAGCCACAGGAAAGAAGAATCTTCTGTGGCATTCTGTACTGCAAATGACCCCAGTCAATGGAAAACTTTCCTCGACACCCTTGCACTTCAGTTTCTCCATGGTCTCTTAATGCACACTTAGTCAAAAAATTCCCTTGATGTCATGAGCAATCATGTTCAACTTCTGGAATTGATTATTATTTTGCCCAAGGTTATCGGGGGTCGAATGGCTCACCAAAACCAAACTGAGCACTAACAATCAATTTATTAAAGAGTACAATTTAACAGGTGTTGAAAAGGACTACTATCATTTTGCTTGGGTTGGGCAGTAATTAGTCAGATTGGATTTATCTTGCTCTTTGTCAAGAAGACCTACCTGGGCGACTTTCAAGTATATGCCCTTATTATAACGGCATTGGAATGGCTTTATGAGGGAGATACAGCTAGTTCTATCACTAGCATTCCTCAATGCTTTTGGGATCTTCTCTGCTTCTGCAAGGCTCTCAGCTGCTTCTTAATTCTAATTGGGGCATGTTTCTAGGCTTTAGGCTTCTTAAAGATATGCTACTAACTTGATCACATTTCTGTTCATGAAGCCATTTAAATATGCAAAGCAGACTTAACAATTTCCCAATAAATCATTCCAGTCTTGTGTCAGAGACTGGAATGAATTGTCCACAGTTTACCAAGGTATTTAAGTGGCCTGTATAGAAGTTTTCCTATACCGTTCTCCATAACCAGGGCAAAAAGATTCTCATTTTAGTAACACAATGTTGTAGTGACTAAAAGATATAAACTTATTTGACCACTGTGGCATCCCTCAGCTTATATTGCCAGTGGAAGGCACCAACTGACAGCACTCTCTCATTAACACTAAGATGGCTGCTACATTTGTCATTCAGCTGATATGCAAGCAGCAGAAAGATATGCTCATTAAATCTTAGTTTTAGAAAGCCCTAATAACACACATAACTGAACGTTAGACACAGAATGGTGTTTTTAAAATTTGGATGACAGCAGCATTGTGGAACTTCTGCAATGACATATATTTGGTCCTTCTGACAGTGCAAGCTGGAGAGAATTCAGAAAATGATCACAGCTCAGTGCATCCTATTAATGCCAAGTGTGGAATGTACATGTTTGCATAAGAACAACTGCAAGGGAGGACTCTGGAGGAGGATAAACAAAATACAGACAGGGATCACAAGAGGACTAGAATACAAAAACAAATAGTGTAATGCTGAGGCTTTACAAGGCACTGGTCAGACCACATTTGAAATATTGTGAGCAGTATTGGGCCCCATACTGTATCTGAGGCGGGATGTGCTGGCATTGGACAGGGTCCAGAGGAGGTTTACGAGAATGATCCTGGGGATGATTGTGCTTTCGTATGATAAGCATTTGACAGCACTGTACTCACTGGAGTTTAGAAGGATGAGGGGGGACCTCAATTAAATTTACCAAATAGTGAAAGGAGTTGATGTGAAGAGGATGTTTCCACTAGTGGGAGAGTCGAGGACCAGAAGGTGCAGTCTCAGAATAAAAGGACTTACCTTTAGAAAGGAGGTGAGGAGGAATTTCTTTAGTCGGAGGGTGGCGAATCTGTGGAATTCATTGCCACAGACGCCTGTGGATTTTTAAAGTGGAGACTGGCAGATTATTGATTAGTACGGGTGTCAAGGGTTATGGGGAGAAGACAGGAGAATGGGGCTGAGAGGGAAAAATAGATCAGCAATGATTGAATGGCAGGGTAGACTCGCTGGGCCAAATGGCCTAATTCTGCTCCTATGACTTCTGGACTTATGAATGGACATCAAGCAGAGTTCTCCACTGCGCTCTCAGTGTATATACAACACGTGTGTATTTTTATATTCCTCTCTCCTTGACACCTCATGACAACAGAATGAAATGCAAAGCAATATTCACTCATTTCAACTAAAGCCGCTTTTTAATTTTTGGGCTCACATTAATAAGGGTGCCTTTACTTCCCACTAATCTATGGTAAAATAATACTGAAGAAATTCTGTCTGCAAACTTTACAATGTTGACCTTTTACATGTTTACATGTTTACATGTATGAATGTAATATACTATAATATGCACAACACATCTGTCCTCCGCCTCCTCCACTGCCGGAGTGAGGCCACATGCAAATTGGAAGAACAGAACATCATATTCCAATAGACAATAGACAATAGGTGCAAGAGTAGGCCATTCGGCCCTTCGAGCCAGCACCGCCATTCACCGTGATCATGGCTGATCATTCTGATTGGGGGGTAGCCTAGAACCCATCAGCATGATCACTGAACTCTGCAATTCCAGGTGAAGCACTCCCCTCTCCTTCTCATTTACCCAGCTCCTTCCCTCACACACTTAACTTTCCACTCCCTCCACCTGTCAGTTCATAACCCTTCTCTATCTGCTCATCACCCACCCCACTCCACGCTGGGCCTTCCATTTTTCTCCCCAACCCCCAGTTCCTTTCCACCTATCATCTCTCCCTCTGGTCCTACACTCCACACCTACCTTTCTCATCAAATCCTTAACAAAGGGCAGCACGGTGGCGCAGCGGTAGAGTTGCTGCCTTATAGTGCCAGAGGCCCAGGTTCGATCCTGACTACACGTGCTATCCAGATGGAATTTGTACATTTTCCCTGTTTATGTGTGGGGTTTTTTCTGGGTGCTCCGGTTTCCTCCCATGTTCCAAAGATGTGCAGGATTGTAGGTTAATTGGCTTTTATAAATTATCCCTAGAGTGTTGGGTACAACTAGTGCATGGGTGATCGCTGGTCAGCACGGACTCAATGGACCAAAGGGCCTATTTCCATACTGTATTTCAAAACTAATCTAAACTAAACATTCACGTCATAGAAGGGTGTGGAGCCAAGTCAATGGATATTTTTAAGGCAGAGATAGATTGATTAATACGGGTGTCAGTAGTTATGGGATGAAACGATACAATACGATACGATAGAACTTTATTTATCCAAGGAGGGAAATTGGTCTGCCAACAGTCATAAAACACAACAAGATACATGAACCATGAAATTAAAGAGACGAGTGGAAAGTCCAGGATTCAGGATGTGCAAAGATTTGGGAGGGGGGGAAAGGGAGTCAGTCTACCCCACGACAGAAGGGGAAGGAGTTGGACTGTTTGATAGCCACAGGCAAAAAAGGATCTCCTGTGGCGTTCTGTGCTGCATCTTCGTGGAAGCAGTCTGTTGCTGAAAGAACTTCTCAGGTTGACCAGTGTATCATGGAGGGGGTGCGTTGTATTGTCCAAGATGCTCCGTAGTTTGAGTATCCTCCCCTCCAAGACCATCTCCAGTGAATCCAACTGCACCCCCCAAGAACAAGGGGCCACAGTTTAAGAATAAGGGGTAGGCCATTTAGAACTGAGATGAGGAAAAACTTTTTCAGTCAGAGAGTTGTGAATCTGTGGAATTCTCTGCCTCAGAAGGCAGTGGAGGCCAATTCTCTGAATGCATTCAAGAGCGAGCTGGATAGAGCTCTTAAGGATAGCGGAGTCAGGGGGTATGGGGAGAAGGCAGGAACGGGGTACTGATTGAGAATGATCAGCCATGATCACATTGAATGGCGGTGCTGACTTGAAGGGCCGAATGGCCTCCTCCTGCACCTATTGTCTATTGTCTATTGTCTATTGAGCAGGCCTTCCTGATGAGCTTGTTAATTCTGTTGGCGTCTGCAGCCTTCGCCCTGCCACCTTAGCACACGACAGTGAAGAAGATGGCACTGACCACCATCGATTGATAGAACATCTGCAGCATCTTACTGCAGATGTTGAAAGAGCGGAGCCTCCTCAGAAAGTACAGACGGCTCTCTCCCTTCTCATACTGTGCCTCAGCGTTCCTGGACCAGACCAGTTGATTGTCCAGTAAAACTCCAAGGTACTTGTACTCCTTGGTAAGGGCAGGAGAATGGGGTTGAGAGGGAAAGATAAATAAGCCATGATTGAATAGTGGAGTAAACTTGAAGGGTCAAATGGCCTAATTGTGCTCCTATCACTTATGAACTTACTATTCCACCATTTGCACCCATGGTAAACAATGCTCCAGCATATAGTTACTACCTCCACCTGACACATCTTGTAATCAGCCCCTCCTTACCTAGATCCACCCATCAATTGGCAGTTCTTGCCCCACCCCTTGTCCTCACCTCTTCCTACCTGGAGCACCAACCGATGAGACTGCCCACTAGCAGTGGACATTGGAAAATGACCTACCGTATATCAGTAGCATCCCAAAGTGCCCACGATCCACAACATCTGAAGCATCTCACAACATTTAATTGCAGATCTCAGTCTGAATATCTGTTTTATTGGCATTCGTCTCGAGCCTGCAGTCAGCAATTTGCAGCAATTTTTTCAAATGTACTTCAATTCTGGCCACTTCATTGCATTGTAATGGGGTTGTAATTCCATGTTATTTACAATACAAGTTCCAAACAAGCATACACTACCAGTCTGGATTTGGTACAGAAAGTAGAATGGTTGTGAATGAATAAGTTGAATGCTCCTCCTAAATGTGACTTCCTTTAAGTCAGCGGGTCCAAGTGTCGACTAAGTGACCATTTCACTGAACACTTGCACTTGGCCCACCAAAGCCTACTGGATCTCCCGGTTGCTAACCATTTTAATTCCCATTCCCATACTGACCTATCTGTCTTTGGTCTCCTGCATTTCCAGAGTGAGGTAACACACAAACTGGAAGAACACCACTCATATTCTGCTTGGGTAGCTTACAATGCACTGGTATGAACATTGAGCTCTCCAATTTCAAGTAATCCACCCCCCTCCTCCCTCTGGTGTGCACACATTTTTCATGCCATCCCCAGTCGCCTTGCTTCTTTCCCCTCCTTCGTATCCTATCTTCCATCTTTGAAACCCCATTTTCCTTTTATCCTCCCCCTTTCCACTCCACCATATCCCCTTCCACCCACATCCCTCCCTCAGGCTTTACATTTAACTCCTCATCTTATCTGACACCCTTCATTTCCTTTCCCCCTCTTCCAGATATCACTTGCCAGGTTTTGACCAATACTCGCCTTTCCAGCTTTCTCCCTCCTACTCCAAACAATCTGAAGAAGGGTAAGGACCCAAATGCCACCTGTCTATTCCCTCCACAGATGCTGTCTGACCTGCTGAGATCCTCAAGCATTTTGTGTTTTGCTCAAGATTCCAGCATCTGCTGTTTCTCGAGTCTCCAAGCTAAATGCTCATTTAGTTTGACACGTGTCTATTTTTTAATCTTGATTTCTAATGTTTCAATGTTCTGATAAAATTCCTATGACATTTTAAAACATTTTAAAGAATTTGTTGTAAATGTTTTCCGAGTGTTTCAAAATGTCAGAAATATTAAGAGCTGATACCTTTGACAATCATTGAAGTCAGCAGACATTGTTTATTAAAAATAGTCTGATTTTTTAAATGGGAGGCAGGCATTGAGATTGTTCTAGCCTCACCAATCCCCACCTAACACAAGTATGGTGCAGAAGAGTCTGTCACCATGGATAATTTTACAAGCAGGGCTACATCTATCTCCTGTCCACAACATGCAAGCTTCAGGACCACTCCATGTAAATATATTTGCTTCAGAAGTCAGCATAAGCCTGTTACCTGGGACATGATCAGAAGGTTTCTGAAAGGGCAAATCATATCATATCATATCATATATATACAGCCGGAAACAGGCCTTTTTCGGCCCTCCAAGTCCGTGCCGCCCAGTGATCCCCGTACATTAACACTATCCTACACCCACTAGGGACAATTTTTACATTTACCCAGCCAATTAACCTACATACCTGTACGTCTTTGGAGTGTGGGAGGAAACCGAAGATCTCGGAGAAAACCCACGCAGGTCACGGGGAGAACGTACAAACTCCTTACAGTGCAGCACCCGTAGTCAGGATCGAACCTGAGTCTCCGGCGCTGCATTCGCTGTAAAGCAGCAACTCTACCGCTGCGCTACCAAATATACAACATCCACTCAGATCCACTCCAGCACATTGTGACTTATTTTGTAAATCAGCATCCACAGTTCCTTGTGTCTCCATCCACTCGGTGTCACTTTGAAACTCTACTAATTACATCCTAAAAACTCCAGTGAACTTGTTAAACAATATTTCTTTTTTAGAAACCTGACTTTTGCTGACTTTTTTTTTCAAATCTCATTGCTGCTTTCCAAGTTTATCAACATGCTCTCTCGTTGCTCCCCCTCTGTGATTTCTCCTGCCCTCCTACTCTACGACCACATCTTGAAAATCAGTCTGAAGAAGGGTCTCGACCCGAAACGTCACCCATTCCTTCTCTCCCGAGATGCGGCCTGACCTGCTGAGTTACTCCAGCATTTTGTGAATAAATAGCTGCTTTCCAAGTGTTTGTTATCACATCTTCTTGAATTTATGGAGGTCATGGAGGGATTTGGACCATATGCAGGCAGATAGAGTCATAGAGTCATAGAGTGATACAGTGTGGAAACAGATCCTTCGGCCCAACTTGCCCACACCGGCCAACATATCCCAGCTGCACCAGTCCCACCTGCCCACGTTTGGTCCATATCCCTCCAAACCTGTCCTATCCATGTACCTGTTTAACTGTTTCTTAAATGTTGGGATAGTCCCTGCCTCAACTACCTCCTCTGGCAGCATGTTCCATACACCCACCACCCTTTGTGCAAAAAGTTACCCCTCAGATTCCTATTAAATCTTTTCCCCTTCACTTTACACCTATGTTCCTCGGTTCACCTACTCTGGGCAAGAGACTCTGCATGTGCCTGTTATATTCCTCTCATGATTTTATAAACCTCAATAAGATCACCCCTCATCCTCCGGCACTCCAAGGAATAGAGATCCAGCCTACTCAACCTCTCCCTCGGACCCTCTAGCCCTGGCAACATCCTTGTAAATCTTCTCTGCACCAATTCCAGCTTGACAACATCTTTTCTATAACATGGTGCATAGAATTGAACATATTACTCTAAATACTGCCTCACCAGCGTCTTATACAACTGCAACATGACCTCCCAACTTCTATACTTAATACTCTGACTGATGAAGGCCAATGTGCCAAATGCCTTTTTGACCACCCTATCTACCTGTAATTTGACCTTCAAAGAATCATGCACCTACACTCCTGGATCCCTCTGATATACAACACTCCCCAGAGCCCTACCATTCACTGTGTAGGTCCTGCCCATGTTAGACTTTCCGAAATGCGGCACCTTACATTTCTCTGTTATTAAATTCCATCAACCATTCCTCAGCCCACCTGGGGTGCCCAACCCGGCCCAACCCAGATGAGATTAGCTTTTCTTGCATCATGTTCGGCAAAGACATGGTGGGGCCAAAGGGCCTGCTCTCGCACTGGACTGTTTTCTGCTCTATGTTTTACGACATAAAATGCAATGTGCAAACGTCAGTACCACTGTATTGCCCATTGCTGACGTTAGCTTTACTGGTCTGTAATTCTCCATTTAAAAAAATCTTCTTCCTTTGTTTTGATAATGGGGTCACATTTGTCACCTTTCAAGTGGCAGGAAGTGCTCCAAAATCTAAAGAATTTAAGGATGACCACCATGAATTCACCATTTCCAGGCCATTTTCTGAAGCGTGGCACAATGGTGCAGTGGTAGAGTTGCTGCCTTACAGCGCCAGAGACCTGGGTTAAATCCTGACAAAGAGTGCTTGTCTGTACAGTGTTTGTACGTTCTCTCTAATTCCTGCGTGGGTTTTCTCCGAGATCTTCCGTTAAGTGGCTTGGTATAATTGTAAATTGTCCCTAGTGTGTGTAGAATATTGTTAATGTGCAGGGATTGTTGGTCGGCACGGACTCGGTGGGGCATAGGGCCTGTTTCCGCGCTGCATCTCTAAATACTAAACTCTTCACTGGGAAGTAGATTATTAAACCATGAGATTTGTGTACCTTCAACCGCATTAATTATCCTCATACTGTTTCTTTACTAATACTATTTATTTAAATTGGTCTCACTCTTTGGACCTTTGGTTCTCTAACACAGCCAAGATGATACTTCATCTTCCTTTGTGAAGGAAGAACCAATGTACTTTGTTAAATGTGTTTTATTGTGGGAAATATTTTGTTACCTTTCCTCAGGCTTGCTGCTTTTTCTGGCAATTACACATGCTTTCCCTTTGATTTTACTGCTTTCTCCAACTTCCTTAGTAAGCCACAGTTGATTTATTTTTTCCTGATTTAATGTGTACCTGAT